>NC_142523.1:31702467-31844967 GCF_964205215.1 Stylophora pistillata
TTGTGCTAGGGTTACCCTGGCAGGAGGGTTACCCTAATGTTCCCACATTTCTTCTTTTTTCATCGACGTGTTTACAAGGCAGCTAGGGATACCCTAGCTGCCTTGTAAACGCTCTGGTGGGGATAACTCGCCTACCTGGGACAACTTTTTACTTGTTTCCAGACCCTTTGAACATTGATAACAATGCGTGCGGTTACCAAGCATAGGTAAGTTGTCCCGGGTGGTAGGGTAACCCTACCTGTGAAATTTTGCTTGTAAACCCGGGCTATCTTTGACCCGCCTGCTAGGGTAATCCTAGCACAAGGTTTACCCTCCTTGCTTGTAAACAGGGCCTAAAGTAACTAAAGCACTCAGGAATAATGTAAACAATGTTTATTGGCGCCGTGCGGCACTTTGAGCCACGTAGAGACTGAATGGAATGACTGCCGAGTGACCTTTTAAATTCTGACCCCCATTGTGACCAGTCAAGTTTTTTGCTTTTAGGAAAAAAGAAATGCACTTGAAACTCAAGTTCAGCGAGAGTAAAATTCACAATTAAAACATAATTCTCGTTTTCAACCACTCATTATTTGCAAAGGAGAGGGTAAATATTGATATAAATTTGGTCTTTGTGTACATGTAGAATGCTGTACGAAGCGTAGGAAAAGCGTTTGCTGACAGAGGTATATAGTGTTTACATGAATGACTGACAATTACGTCAGAATCGGATAGAAGTACCCTCTGTAATCAAAGGACTGTCTTGGTTTTTTAAACATGGAATGATGTACCGGATTGGGAATTCAGAGTGTCGCGGTACGCGTGGTGGAATGTTGCCATCAATGATGAAAGATCAGTGGCGGATCCAGACCTGACGCTTACAGCTTTGAGACTGAAACTCTTACATCGACAGGATTGTATAACACTTTTTAACTGGCTGATTTTTTTTTAATGAATCCAAGTAAACGGTAAGCAGGCAAGGAGTTATAACGTGCAACCACGAGTAGTGGGAGGGGGTGTGGGGGAGAAGTAATTTGCCTTAAAAGAGTCCAACAGTGACTTTCTGAACCAAAGTTTGGACCCCCCAATCAAAAATTCCTGGATCCGCCTCTGAAGATATAGGTGAAATGAATAGCTTATCGAGGGGCGTTATTGGTATTCACTCAGATGGTGTGCGCACTCCGATTACGTTGCATTGTGGTAGCATTATTTTCAATGTGCTGGTGAAAGCGGAGACTTTGGTACGTAATTGTCGCGTATTCCATCGTTCTCAAAGAAAAACGCAAGCACCGTACGTCGTTCTAGTATCTAATTTGAGACCGGTTTTCGAGAAGGTCAAATTTGCTGTAGGTCGTATTTTGAAGACTCTCAAAGATTTAGATGGCCACTTTGATCCTTCTTGATCATCTCTAACCAAACGCTCTCCAACGTCTATCAGAAGGTCCCTGTCTTCTTACAATGTGTTTGCATGTCAAGGGTCAATAGTCCTTTTTACAGTTCCCGGCGCTATATTGGATGTGTAACCGCGCAAACATGATAGCGAGGTTAGTGTTGAGTCGCGTTGCGAGTTCTAGTGAGAGTTTAGTGAAATGTGGTGGTGCTCTGTCCTTTTCATCGAGATATTTCGACAATGAACGATACTTTCCCTACGCAGGATATTCTTCCTTCTTCTTCGAAAAGAAGAGGAAGACACTGTGCCGCGTTTTGGTTGTGCTAATAGCTATTATGACACAACAGGCAATCCAACAGGTCTGCATTTCTTCTCGTTTCCGAATGACGTCCAGCAGCGAATCAGATGGTGCAATCTCTTGAATCGACAGCATGGAAAGAACGGATTCTTCATCACAAAATCAACTTCTTTGTGCTCAGAACATTTCAAAACAGAAGACATGCGAGAAAACGTGGGCAGGTCGCTGGAAATTGGTGAAAGGTTTATAATGTTTGTACGGTTGTTTTGTTGCTTGGATACCAAAAGAAAATGGAGCTTTGATTTTCGGTATTGTAGTGTTTATGCTGGGATTTTTTTCTTCTTATTAAAAAGTGACATTTATATTTCTTTGTGCACTGTGGTCTTATACGATATCTGTGAACTGAATGTAAAATTATAAAATTATAATGTAAAATTAAAAATTTAATAAAATCATGAGTTTATTATTATATATATGGGCAGAACCATCTCGATTAAACTAGTCAGTACCGAAAAAACCACGGAAAATGCCTGCTTAAAGGGTCTCAGTGGCAACTGTGACCACTCAAGAAGAGTCATTTGAAGTTGAACAGGAATTATTTCACCAAGAAGTTGAAGCAGCTGTGTCAACTGTCAATGCTGCTTCATCTTCACCAGCCCTGCAACAATCAGATGTTCTTAGGCTGCAACGGGATATAGAGCTACTGCAGGTACAATTAGCTGACTTGAAAGAAAAACTAAGTGAAGTTAAAAATGAGAGGGATATTTATTGGCGTGCCAATTTTCAATTGACAAAATTAAAGATGATGAGTCTGCGGTTCTATGTTATACTGGATTCCCAACCTGTGGAGCACTCATAAGCTTCTATAATGTTATTGAACCAATGCTGGCAAAGATGCAGTACTGGAAAGGAGAGAAATTGTCGAATGAGAGTCAGCCATACCAAACAGATGATAACAGAAGTAAGCTGAGGCCTTCAAGAAACTGTCATTCTTGGATGAATTTTTGCTCATACTTATGAGACTAAAGGCTGGGTTATTTGTACAAGATCTTGCTGATAGATTTGGGATCAGAAAGAGCCTGGTGTCCAGAATCTGCATTACATGGATTAATCTTAACTATGTGGAGCTGAAAGAACCTTTCCCATTTCCAGCACAAGAACTTGTTCACAAGAATATGCTGCAAGAGTTTGCTCAATATACAACAACTAGGATTATTTTAGACTGTGCAGAACTGTTTATTATTTTTTCTGTGAATAATAATGTTAATTATTGTCAATAGGCTCTTCAAAATGTTATGTTTAAAGAATAGAATTTTGAAGCTCCTTCCCATGAAGACATAGTTTAACTCGCGTTTTATTGTCATGCCAATCACTTGCTTTATTTACACAATGTACAATGGTACCTTATCTTGATTTCACAAGCCCAACATCATCTTTTTTCCCTGAGTACTAACAACATTAATATTAATATTTCTTAATGTAAGGAAAGATTACACCTAAATCAATTTGAGCATTAAATTTGAGCTGGTGAAGGTGAAGCAGCATTGACATTTGACAGAGGTGCTTTAACTTCTTGGTAAAATAATTCCTGTTTAACTTCAAATGACTCTCCATGAGTTGTCACAGTTGCTACCGGGACCCTTTTAGCAGGCATTTTCCATAGTTTTTTGGGTAGTGACCAGTTAAATCGAGATGGTTCTGCCCATATATATAATAATTAGACTCATCATTTTATAAATTTTTAATTTTACATTTTAATTGTACGTTACAATTTTATAATTTTACATTCAGTTCACAGATATCGTATAAGACCACAGTGCACAAAGAAAAATAAATATCACCTTTTTAATAAGGAGAAACCCCCCCCCCCCCAAAAGAAAAAAAATCCCAGCATAAACACTTCAATACCGAAAATCAAAGCAGGCATTTTCTTTCGGTATCCAAGTAAGAAAACAACCGTACAAACATTATAAACCTTTCACCAATTTCCAGCGACCTGCCCACGATTTTTCGCATGTCTTCTTTTTTAAAATGTTCTGAGCACAAAAAAGTTGATTTTGTGATGAAGAATCCGTCCTTTCCATGCTGGCGCTTCAGGAGATTGCACCATCTGATTCACTGCTGGAAGTCATTCGGAAACGAGTAGAAATGCAGACCTGTTGGATTGCCTGTTGTGTTATAATAGCTATTAGCACAACAAAAATGCGGCACAGTGTCTTCCTCTTCTTTTCGAAGAAGAAGGAGGAATATCCTGCGTAGGGAAAGTATCGTTCATTGTCGAAATATCTCGATGAAAAGGACAGAGCACCACCACATTTCACTAAACTCTCACTAGAACTCGCAACGCGTCTCAACACTAACCTCGCTATCATGTTTACGCGGTTACACATTTAATATGGCGCCAGGAACTGTAAAAAGGGCTATTTGCCCAAACTGTTTGCGAGATTTAAGATACGAATCAAACCAAGCAAGGGTATTACTCTTTATACCAAAACGATGGGAGAGTCTAGATAAGAGTATCAAATGCTCAACCGTATCAAATGCTGAGGACAAGTCGAGTAGAAGGAGTATAACCGACTTGTTATCATCAACAGCACGTAGTATGTCATTTTGTACTTTTAGTAAGGCCGTCTCAGTCGAGTGCAAGACCTTGAAGGCAGACTGATACATCACATCTAGATGGTATGACTTTACATGGTCAGTAAATTGTTCAGCAACGGCTTTCTAAATGATCTTTGAGATTAGCGTCAGATTGGAAATAGGACGAAAATTTGAAAACTGTTTGAAGTCAGCATCAGGTTTCTTCAGAGACGGAGATAAAGCAGCGACTTTCAATGCATTAGGCATTCTGCCAGTTGAGAGAGACAAATTGACAAACTTAGTTATTGTAGGTAGCAACACCGAGAAACAGCCCTTTAAAACCATTGCAGGTAAAGGATCCAAGACACATGACTTAGAAGAGGGCTTACACGCAAACACCTTTACTTCCTCTTGGCTAACCTCTCTAAAGTTACTGAACTCCACAGGACATGTTAATGGTATTGGCCGAAAGGGCCTTACGATAATATTTCTCTGAACAAGTTTGGAGAGAATTTTATCAATATCGTTAATGAAGAAATCAGCAAATGAGTTTGCCAGAGCAGAATTATCAACAGAGGGTGGATAACGCTTCCCAGATGGGTTTTGAAGTAATTTATTAACAGTCGCGAATAATATCCTTTGATCTGAGGGATGTTCATTGATGACTGAAGTGTAGTGCGCTGATTTCAATGTAGCAATTAGGTTGTTAACCACACAGCATTCACGAACATCCCGGTCCCATTGTAGCCGCGAAGCACGCCACCTCCGTTCCAGTCTTCTCCTTTTCCTTTTCTCAGCTACGACATCCGATGTATACCACGGTGCAGATGCCCTTACAGTTACCAGACGTTTCTTTTTTGGAGCATATTGGTCCAATAACTGTGACAGAACCCTATCATACTGATCTACCATCGTATCTAAGTCAGTAGCTTAATCTTGTAACAAAGGAGAATCCATAATGCCCTTACTAAAGGAGTCCATATTTAAGGAGTGTAATTTCCGGACGTTAATCAATTTTTTTCTAAATTGAGATTTCTGAATAGATAACACACAATGGATTGCAAGATGATCCGAAATAACAGGATCCTTAACTTTGGTATCCTTTATAAGTGAGTCATCTGATCTTGTAAAAACTAAATCAAGGGTATGGGCACTGGTATGAGTTCCACAATTGACATGTTGTTTCAGATCATATGACTCAAGAAGGTCTGTATAGTAACCCCCCTTCCTCTCTGGAATTTAGTAATGAATCAGTGGCTTTGATATTTTATGCTCATTGTTGAATTCTTACCCCTCCCCCAGCCTTTTCATTTTTTTGGCACAGTAGGGAAAAAGGAAAAAAACCTGCCACTACGTTAACGGTGAAATGATTACACTGTATATATTTTTAACTGAGTTACAAGTTTTTCAAAATACTTACCTCGAGCACTGAAATTTGTGATGAGTGAGGTACATGTGGTTGAAAACTATTTTTTTCTTGTGTGGGACCTGATCTAGAGTAAGATCTATTACAGCCTATAAGCACTTACACCTAATAAGTAAATTATGGAATAAAACTTTTGGCATTTTGATCAAAATCAAAGATAACGCGATCCGACCAACAGGTAAATTTGGGATCTGAGAACTTGTTTAAAATCATAAAATAAAACTAAAGAGCGGATTTTTATATTGAAAAATACATATCATGCGACTTTTTCGCCGTTAAGTTGAAAACATTGGTGTTCTAAAGAGGAAAGACCTGTGTTTATAGTTAATAGATTATGCAAATTAGCGTTATTTAAAATTGTGTCTATAAAAACTTTTTTCTACGATGTTCTTAAACACAAAGAGCTGTCTCTTTTAACTGAAGAGCATATTATTCCACACTTCTGAGGCAAGGTATATTTTGAGTTTATGGCCATTTTCATCTCCCACGAAGCGCTGATTAAGTAAAACAGCTGTGTTTGTTTTGCACGCTTATCGCCAACTAATTCAGTTATCATCAACCACAGAGAAGTGGACATCGAAGATCTTACCAGTATTATTTCCTTAACCTCTCTTCAGTAGCAAGATATTTTTTTTTTCGGCAGGACGCAACAGAGCTCGTTTTCCTAACAGCTTCTTTTATCCTATGCCGGATTATTTTCCCTCCTTCGAAACTTTGTTTACTTCGCTGTAATTCAATTAAAATCCGTTGGGATCTACACCAGTTGTCACGTGATATTTACTGTCTTAACTGCGCAAGCATTCATGCTGTAGTGTTTGTTTATCGGAAAGATGTCTGCCGAACCCTTAAATTGTTCTCTTTACGAAATAGTACAGACTCCGTGTGGGTCTAGTAGGGAAGAAGCGAAGCACGTTTTGCTCTCCGACTGCAACGCGGATATATCCGCCCATTTACTTAGCTTCCACTTATCCAAATGCAGCGTTATTACGGAAGTGGAGCTAATCATGGCAAGAACGGGAATACAACATTTGTCGAGAAGTCAACTCGCGGGTATGACAATCTGCCCGAGGCACCGACACTCACATGGAAGATTCTGGAGGGGTCCAAGATCCACACCGGGAAAACTACAGGTGTGTCGGGCAGCTACGTTGTAAACTTCCAAATGGCCGACCAAGTAAAACGTATATTTGGCGTAATCGCTGCTGTTGGATCGCGTAAGTACCATAAGCCTTAACTTGTGGTTTGCTAGCTCTATTTTCCAGCCCTGCACTCCTACAAGTCTACCCTTACTATACACTACTCCTAAAAGTTTCTGTTATTGTTGCTCACATTTCAACTTTCCCGTAGCTCATACTAAACTGCCGAGTAAATTTCTTCCTTTTTCTAAACATTTTTGGTTTTCTTTGTTTTCTTTTTTGTTTTCTTTTTGTTCTTTGTTTCACTTTTGTTTTTGTTTTATTTGAGTTTTTTGTTTTTGTCTTCTTGTTTTCGTTTTTTTTAAACTGGCCTGCGTAGCTGGCAACTTAGTGAGCGGCAATATTCTGGAGTGGTGGATCGGGTGTGTAAATTTCTTCCCATTCCCCGAGCTCGCGTCGACGCACCTTACCGCTCAAGAATACTCTTCCTTTAAACACATACACAAGGACGTCAGCTGGTCAGGCCAGTAATATTATACATTACGATCGCGAGTTATTAATCGTTTGCACTACTCTATAGCTGTCTGCACCACTTGCCGGGAGAAGCATGCTGAACGATTGTTGAGTTCAAGATGGCGGGGTTCTGCCGACAGTTCACAAGACCAAGAGGGAGCAGTTTCTGAAAGGTTTGTTGGATCTATTTATTGTCCCTTAGATTCCGTACTTTTCTCACTGTGTATTTAGCTTGCGCATGCCACATCAACCATGCACACTAGGCAAGGAACTCAGAAAAATAATGTGTTAGTGGCTGTGGAATAAATTTAATATGAAAACAACACTGCTGGATAAAAGATGAAACCCTTCTTTTTGTCGCAAATTAACCCCTAAATATGCCTTTCCGTTTTACTGAGTCTTTCAATAAAAAGAGGCATTATAGCTGATAAATCATGTTCAGAAATGCTCGCTTACCTTTCCCGTTGTTAGTGAGACTGTCTTATTTCTCAGACCAGCCAGATCGGATGCGAAAGCTACTATACATGCACATTAAACCGAAATGGAGACCACTCCATTCCGTCATTTTCTCAATCCAAAGCCTTTCTCTAGTCCCGGCTGGGGTCCAGGGAGTGCTCAAGAAACCTCTCTTCAGAGCACCGACACAGAGATTCTCAGCACTTACAACGCAGCGATGGACAAAATTGCCAGCAATATTACTTTCACGCGACTACCACTAACTTCACAACTTGAATCATGAGATGAATGCACTGCAGCACAACGACAATACTACATCCACAAAGCGGCTGAATACTGCATGCTGGTGTACGATGTGATAGCCCTAAACGACGGTAGGGGGCGCTTTCATGCCTTGATATCTCCTGGTGAAGAAAATAATGATAAAGTAGTAGCCGATGACGTCCTTAAAGCTTTGATGACCGCTTACAAGAATGCTGAAGCCAAAAGCACCAAAACGCAAATTCTAAGCCTTTATGCCTATAAGTATTCGATTAGCACGTTAAAGAAACTGCACTCACCATACGATAAGTTGTCAACTCGTCAGATACAAAGAGCGCGATGTCATGCAAAAACAATAGGTCCTGGAAGAGTGCCTGAGAAAGTCACATCATCATGTGCGCATTGATATGAGTAAAGTGGACCATTTTATCGAGTTCATTAATCGTCCATATTTTTACCAGGATGTGTCTTACGGAACTAGGTCGCTGCAGTTAGACAGTGGTGACACCATTAAGATGCCGAACGTCGTGCGTACAGTGACGCGCTCTACAATGATTAGCCAGTACATGCAATTCTGTCAGGAGGAGACGTTTGAACCTCAAAGTCGCTCCACTTTATTCAAGACTCTTGAAGTCAGAGAAGCCTCACAGAGAAAGTCATTGCAAGGTCTCGACAACACTACTGCCGATGGTTTAGCTGGCTTTCATAAAATTGAAATGATAGTCGACGACTTAGAGAAAGGGGGAATGAAAAGGCAATGGAGCGCTGAAGTTCTAGAAAGACTGAAGAAAGCAAAACGCTACTTGAACACTGATTTTCGCGTTCATTGTAGTCCAGAGGAGGCTGTATGTCCGGATCATTGCCGTAAGCTCGCTCTTGGTGATGAACAAGATCTCGACTTCCAGGAAAATTGTTCCCACCAACACACAGAAAACTGTAAGGAGTGTCCAAAATCTGCGAAATGTCCTTGATGAAGTCGAAGACAAAATTCGAGGACTGTCTTGGAGACCTTACAGCAGCGAGCAACGAGATGATTTCCTCTATGACTTCAAGCTGGCAAAAACCGACATTTTGCAGTGGAAGGCTCTCATTGTTCCCTCCATAAACCAGGAAGTAGCAAAACAAGATCAGCTGAAGATGATAAGCACCAGTCAAGACTGTGCACTGGTCATAATGGCGTGGGAAATGAAATTTATCCAGCTTAGATTTCGTGAGAAGCAGTCCAATTGGTTCGGCAAGAGAGAAACGAGTTTCCACATCTCGACAGTGCTCACAAGTGATCTAAAACGACAAAGGAAAACTAGAACTGCACTCCTATGCCCATCTGTTTGGCACCTGTCAGCAGGATTGGTTCGCCGTGTGTTCCATCATAGAGAGTATACTGAAAGAAATTAAAACCAAGAAGCCCCACATCACTCGAGTTTACATGAGGTCCGATGAAGCTGGCTGTTATCATAATAATTCTCTCATTGCCGCAGCAAGAGACATCGGTCAGCGGGAAGGTATTGAAGTCTTTCGGTATGACTTTTCAGAGCCACAGTATGGTAAGGATGTGTGTGATCGTATCCTGTGCCCAGTGAAAACATGCATCCGACGTTTCTGCAACGAAGGACGCGACATTCTAACAGCGGGAGACACGAGAAAGGCGCTCTGTGAGAGACCAGTGAAAGGTACATCCGCGTGCGTATGCGAAGATAACGGGTCTAAGAGAACCTTAGAAGTGAACAAGATAGATGGACTTAGCAAGCTACACAACATCCAGTTTGGGGATGTTGTACGTGCGTGGAGGTTGTACGAAATAGGGCGTGGCAAGGAGATTTCTTACGACCAACTAGTTTTAAATGACCAAGGGGACACCGCTCTCGTTGTAAGTAAGGAGTTCTTCCCTTTTCTTAATGCACGTGTGTATGAATACACAGTTCCTGGAACAGAGGTTTCAAATGAAGGCGATGATTTGGACGATTCAAAGATGGACATGTTTGAATGTTTGGAGCCTGGATGCGTGAAGAGTTTCCAAACGTTTTCAGAACTCGAGTTACATTTGAACGTAGGGGACCATTGTGTGAAGGATGAAAGGCTGTCAGAAACAGTATATGATAAACTCCGTAGAGATTGGGAAGAGAGGCTTACAACATCAGTCAGTGCGAAACTAGTACCCACCAGGTTGTACGTGACTCAATGCCTCCAGTAAACACTGTCAGTATGGGCTGGGCCCTACCCGAGCCACGAGCAGGATCCACTAGATTCAGTTGCAAAGTTAAGAGCAGTATTTAACGGCAAAGTTTGATCAAGGCGAACAATCAGTGCTAAAAGCTGACCCTCAGCAAGTTTCAAATGATATGCGAAAGGCAAGAGACGAGCAGAGCAATAGGTTGTTTGACCGAGACGAGTGGCTTACCAGGAGCCAAGTGCAGGGGTTTTTCTCTCGCCTTACAGCAAACAGAAAAAGGCAACGAACACCCTTAGAAATCGAGCGAAATCCGAAGGAACTGTCCCTAGAGGAAGAGGAAGCTGAACGAAAACGGCTGATGGAACACATCCTTAATGAACTAAAGCCGCAGCACCCTCTGTCCTACAATGCCTTTAATCTGTGCGAGTGCGCAAAGGAGAATAAGCTTAGTCTTTTTAGTGTAGTAATCAGTCAAAGAAATCTTGTCGTTTTTTGAAGTACCATTTAAATCAAGAGACAGGAAAAATGACCTTATTGAGCAACTGATGTCATTTATACAGGAATGCCGATGCTTTAATTAGACTATATCAGAAGCTGCATAGCCCAGGAAAATAAATGATGGTGCCTGTGGAGTGAGTTTGTTTTAGAACAGTAGGCACAGCCTCAAAGTAACCTGATAAACAGTTACACTCAGCGAATTAACGTACTCACTTCTGAGAAAACTCACGAAAATCTCTCAAAATTTTCGTTTTTAAGTTTGTGGCGATGTTCTTAACTCGCAAAAATTAAAAGAGAAAAGAGAAAGGAAAAAATACTACCCTGACCGCGAGAGATGTTAGTAGTATTTACTCGTAAATATAGGTTTGTGATTTTCTTAATTTCGAGAAATTAATGATATGTGAATTTTGCAGGAGTTTATTAAAATGCCAGTTTGAATCATTTGTATTATTTTTCAATTTGTCCCGGCAGGACTCTCCAACTGTCGATGGCTCAATCATATTGCATATCTTCGGGATTGGCGTTTGGTTCGACAAACCTCTGAAACTAGATGTTGCGTGACCAGGCGTAACTGACTCAGTCACGTTAAAAAAGTAATCATGTAAAATTCACCTCTTTAACAAATACCGTTTTGAAATGGTGAATATATGAATACAGTATATAGGAACTGTGGAACGAGAAGAAATTCATCGCAATTATAGACGAAACTTTTAATTTGCAAAAATAAACCTGAAAAATTCATGCTTGAACGTGTTTCGAACCCTTGACTTTTGCAACACCTCCGGTTCAGCGCTCTAACCATTAGGCTAACAAACCAACTGTGATGCCATTCTACAAATGATGATGAAAAACTTGCTAACCACGTAAAATGAAAACTTTAGCAAATAGCTGGAAGAAATGGTCAAATCTGGCAAATTGGCCACAATAATAAACACGAGTGAAATGAACAACTTCTTCAACAACAAATTCACTTTGGCACGTCGTTGATAACTGAAAACAAAGGCTAGCGCTCTTGAACATTAAGTAAGTTCCTCAAGTCCAAAAAGGATACAACAGTAACGTTTCCAATTTTATAGAAACTATTGTTTGCATGGTCAAATATTGCTACGGAAACTATTTTGGACGCGTGTGTCGAAAAAACAAGGAACGCATGCAGCTAATTTGCATATGACTACAAAGAAGGATTTTTCTCAAACATTTCCTCCATGCCATGTAAAACGGACAAAACAATTTTTTTATCGATTTTGATACTTCATTAAGGAGTTGGTACTTTATTTTCAAGCAATTTTTAGGCCGTTAGGGCTTACAAATCGGATTCATGTGCGGATCGTGTTACTTTGGTTTCGATCAACATGGCGAATATTTGTTAAATTCGCAAATCTCCCTGCGGCGCGCCATGAAAGTGCCCAAAAGTTCTATTCCATAATTTACTTATTAGGTGTAAGTGCTTATAGGCTGTAATAAATTTGACTCTAGATTAGGTCCCACACAAGAGAAAATAGCTTTCAACCACACGTACCTCACGCATCACAAATTTCTATGCTCGAGGTAAGTATTTTGAAAAATTTGTAACTCAGTGAAAAATATATACTGTGTGATTATTTTACCGTTAACGTAATGGCAAAAGGTTGATCTTAGACATATAAGATAGAAAGCTCGTTAGATTTGAAAATACGGCTTCAGCAGCATTCGACTTTTGTAGCTAAATTATGGAGGTCCTTGGGGGGAAACTGGGTGCCTTTGAGGTCACCTTGAAAAATATCTCGTAAAAAGTGAAAAAACCAGACTGGTTCAAAATAAACGCAATATTTGTTCATGGGATAGAAGTCTCGACTTTTACAGTAAAATTCAGGGAAATCGGTGAAGGTCCGAAATTTGCTTTATGCGTTCTTAGGCGGACAGCCTCTTAAAAAGGTAAATAATATCATTTTTAGCTCCGCAGGGTTTGCTGGCTGGTTTGTAGAATTTAAAACATGCGCAATATTCACGCCAAAGCCGGTCCAAAGATATTCTGCTTAAACAGTCACACTGTTGTAATAACAGAAATGGAAGACGAATCAGGCCCATAGCCACAACCTGAGTTTGCTCGGTTTTCGTTTTTGGAGTCCTCTCTGAACCAGTGAGAAACCAGTGAGAAAACTTATAAATAACACTTTTTTCAGACATTGTTCTGTTCTTAGCTAAACCTGGTGTAAAGGATAGTGGAGAGCGAGTTTTTTTTCTTTTATTTCAAGGCTATTGCCCTGCTTGTCCTGTGTCTGTGTCTATTATTACAATCTACAAGATTTATCCATAATTGACCCGCGCATATTTTAGTAGCAGTCTCCTGGGAATGGGATGGGCCCGGCTGTACTTTCGCATACGGGCCCTCTCCTGCTCCCAGGACTATTTATATGTGCCAAGTTTTATTTCTGTTAACCTTGAATTGTAAATAGCTATAAATATCAAAGAAATTCTAAAGAACAATCATTCACAAACACTGAATGATACCTATATTACTTCGTGTATAAACTGCATATATATGAGTGAATAGTAAGCAATTTGCAGAAAAATTTGCAGTTCAGTTCTAAAAAAACAGCCGCGATTATGTGCGTTGTAAAGTATTTTAGGTTTTTTTATTAACATCATTCTGCGTAAAATGAAAACTTTAAACAAATGAGGACAATTATTCTAGATTCCTTTGTATGGCACCTTTTAGGCAAATATAACTGAGTACGACGAATTTTTTTCAGTTCGTATCAGAGTTAGTTCAAGGTTAACCCCCTGTTTAAAGTAACTGAGCCGTCGGAAGTGTCTTTTAAAAACAACCTGTGTGTGAAGCAATAAGTTTTGAACTACGAGTGGTCCCCATCTTTCCTCGGAAATATTAGAGTTCACAGGCGCTCGCGTCTCGCTACCTCTGCTATATCCCTGAGGAAAAATGGGAACAACTCGTAAATAAAGATTGGGCCTAATTTTATCAATTTGATTACGGGGAATATTCCTATGATGATGTTTTGCAAAGTTTGCCTAGTATATCAGTTTACCATACCAAAACATTTTGTAAATAATTGGCAGTTCTAGCGTTAACGGCTTGATAACAATTCAACGATTTGATTTTGTTTTGAGCTACTGTTTTCTTCCTCTAACGAAAAAAAAAACAGACAAACAAACAAACAAATATTTTTTAGTCGAAAAAAAGTCACATCTAGATCTTTTTGCAAACACAAATCAACTGTTTGTCTTAATTAAGCTGTCAAGTGGTAAGTAGGGAGGGGTGATCTTTTAAGTTACATATCTTATAGTATGCATATTTAGTTAAGGTCTCAGTCTGTGAAGTTTAGAAGTATAATAATCGATTGCGAGACCTCTGGTGATTTTTTTCCTTAGATTTTGAAATTCGACGAAATAGAAACTAACACTAACAAGTAGATGCTTGTGCGGTTATTATCTTTCGATTTTGCTTTTGGAGCGAGCAGTGGCTCCTTTCCTTCCTGCCCCTCCCCTTGCCAAGTATTTAAGCGTGGTATTTGTTGTCGTCTCTTTGGGAAGCTCCTTATCTTCTTTGTCATTATTTTGGCGGAATCCCGAAAAGAGTACCAAACTTCCCTGGCACTTGCTTCATTTTCTCTCCCCCTCCCCACAAGTCGAAAATGTCTGTGTACGCCTTTGCTTTCGATCCGTTGCGGTGACTTTGGCGTGTACGTCGTTCCGGTTTGATGGCTCTGTTCATGTCGCAGAAAAGTCACACTTGGGTTTTTCATCTTATGATAAAACAGTACCATTATTTGTTTTCTTAAGACTGAAATTAAATTTTTTCTTTTAACTCTGAATAATTGGAAAAAAAAAGGAAACACCCACAGCATTGGAAATGGTTTCTCGACACGGAATTTAAATGAGCATTTCATCTTGATATGATACTCGTATAAAATGAGAAAAAGAAAAGATACAAAACGCATATAGTAAACTTTATTCTGAATTCGTAATTCGTGCGCCGTCCAAGAGATGGATTGGAAATGTCTAAAAAGGCAGTTTCATTGTTGAATCGCGGCTATTTCTGTGCGATAACGTTACTGTTGATATGTGGAAGATGTATTAGCCTGTTTCGGTTTTCCCTCGTAGATGTGCCGTATTAGAAACTATCCGATTGAATAAATGCTGTAAAACAAGATGAGAGTGACTCTATAGTGAACTCAGGGATATAATGTACAGAAAACTGATAACTTCTTACTAACCGAGTACAAGGTCAATACTGAGGAATATTGGTCGGAGGTAGTGGCAGTCCGGTGCGCTCAGTCCTTCCAAACTCACCAAGGGCCAGTATACCCCACTATAGCTCGAGCATGTCCAGTTGTTACTTTGCTGGTATGGGGACTAGTTCTTGCAATAGGCTCTGAAGACTTTGGCTTAAAGGATCCACTTAGGCTGGCCAACCAGTGCGCTTCCAATTGCCTTGCTAAGGCCAGCGTAGTGTGTAATTGTAGGCCTCACGGAGAGGTACCCCACTCATGGAAACCGTAACCCCATGAAAGTCTCAGACATGCGCAGATTACATTACTTTGTAGCACTGCGTGAGAAAAGGAACGCAGGCTCGTGCCGTGAGTTGTTGACATCCAAGTTTCAGATTTTTGTTAATTAATCGCCGGCCGACTAACCGACGATGAGACCTGATGGCACGTAAAAGAGCTCACGGCAGCCAGTTTTCTTGAAAAAATCAGCCACCAGTCAAACAGAAGCCGAGAAAATATGTGAATTATTCCGAAGACATAGAAAAAAGCAGCATTGCAGTGCAAGTGTGCAGCTTTGTAAGTGAAGAAAAATTCGATCGACTCGAGAGAGAGTGTAAGGGTTTGAGGTCCGAAAACGCCAATCTAAAAGGAACAGTCAAAACCCTAAGGCGCAGTCTAGGTAAGTGTTTTTAAGGAGGGAATGGAAATGCAAACACATACAAATGTCTACGAATACTACTGCAGATTGTCTGAGCCACCAATTACGGTGACTGATTTTCATTCCCATTCCGAATTTTCGCCGGTTGCAACTTGCGCGATCGTAGTTGACACCACTTTTAAATGGTTTTAATCATAAACCGATAACACTCCCACCAAACAGAAGCCGAAAAAAAACAAACCTCTTGAATGTTAAGATAGAGTAGTCGATATTGCCGCATGGTCAGTAATAAAATGTACAGGCAAGTTAATTTTTCGGTCAGCAAATCATAACGACGCGTATCTTTAAGTGTCATACACTATCGAGAGTTTCTAAACATACCTCATTGATAGGATTTCTAGTCGGATATTTTTACTTTGTATTCTTTGTTACCATACTCTATCATGTGAAATCCGTGAGTTACATTTGACTAATTTCAATTGTCACCTTTTCATAATCTCAGTATTTGTAAAAGGAAGGAACATCCAATTGAAAAAGGACGTCTTGGGGCTCCAAATTCAACTGAAAAAGTGTCAAAACAAACTTACGTCTACCGAAAAAAAATAGAAACAAGTCAGCAACAAGTTAAGAGGGACAAGATCTGCTTCCTCAAAACTGAAAAAGAAATTGCAGGGGAAATATGAGTTTGTCAAAAAGGGATATTCTCTTGTGGAGACATTTGCACGTGGTAACTATGGATACAACCAAAGAACTTTGATGTTTAAGGCTTGTGTCAGATACATGCAACATGCATCTTTGTCATCTTATCAAAAGACACCTGTAGCATTACATCTGATTTTCAATATTTTGTTTGATTGGGGCCCTCCCACAAACTTTGTTGTCTCCCCAAGTACACTTTCTGACTGGAATGTTCTCTTAGGTGAAGCAGACAAACTAATTTTACGCAAGTGCTTCTCAAACTCTAAGTATGATTTTCATCTCTGGAGCGATGACTCCCACAAAGGAGGAGAAGAGAGGCACATAGTGGGTGTTCAAACCTGGTGCCCTAGAGAGAGCAAGCCCCAAGCTTATGTCCTAGCAAACAGCCTTACAGCAAGCGGGTCTGGAAAACACCAGTCTGATGTGGATTATCATGTTGTGAAAAATGAATATGACATCACCAATGTTTCGGGGTTGGTTGGGGACAATGCCTCTACCCAAAAGGGAAAAGTAAATGGTTTCTTAGCAAACAACACCAAATTTTTTGGAAAAGAAATGTTCTTTGTAGGATGCTACTCACATGTACTAAACATCATGCTGAGAAGAATGTGCCAGGTTGGGTTTGGAGCAAAGGGTGACATGAGTAACCCCCATGTTTTACAATTGCTTTATAAAATATCTTGGCTCCATCATGAGCGTCCAAGCCAATACAAAGTTATGTATGTTTCTCTAGGTATTCTTAGTAAAGAGCCACCCCTTCCTCAGACATTCATTGACACAAGATGGACATAATATCACGAGACTCTCCAGTGGTATCTTAAGTATGGAAAAGCTTGTCTACAGCTTGCTGAGCGTCTCCTTGAAAGATTGCCAAAATCAGATAGCCACCCCACTATTTGGCAAGATGTCATTAAGATGAGCTCAAGTACTATGATTCAAGTTGAAGTCAAGTTTTTGTTTGAATTCCTTGACAAGTTCATCATTCCATCTCTGAACACATCCCAAGCTAGTGATGCAGAACTTGGTTTTTCCAGTGGTTACCTGGCATGGTTATGGCCAGCAACTGTTTTGAAGCACCATGAAACTTTAAGTGAAATGTTGAAGTCTCCATCAGAACATTTTCCTGTAACATCACAACAGGTAAAGATGTCATTGAAAGACCCAGCAGCTATTGACCATTTTCACAAACAAGTGCAGAGGCCAATGTTACAAGAAGCAATTAAAGAAATCAAAGATCATGGAGCAGAGTGGTTAACTTTTCCTAAGTTTTTTTGGCATGGGAGCTGATCAGAGATACCAAAGTCATTTCTGGCATTTGGTTTTAAAGCTTCTTGGAATTCCAGTCAGATCTGAAAATCAAAAAGAGAAGTCAGTGAACAATCCCTTTCATGTTCATGGACATTGCATTCTCACGTTGGTCTCTTAAAGGACAGAGTTGGATTAATTGAATGGGCCACTCTTTGGAAACTAAAGGAACCCCAATTGCTATCTGAGATCAAAGAAATGGCTTTATCACAACAGAGCTCACTCATAAGTAAAGAAGCCACTCCAAAGCTGTTCGAGTTCTACGCCAAGCACATTTTCAGCCTTCCTGTAAACAATGTTCTTGCAGAAAGACAGATCAACCTTTCACAACTGTATCTTAATGATAACATGTCAGAGTTATCAGAATAGGCCTCAATCACATTTGTTGAGAACATTCTACACAGTGGAAAACCAACACCAGGACCACAGAAGCTGCACGTGAAGTTCATGAAGAAAGAATGAAAGAATATGCCCAAATACTCACCACAGACCTTTTGCAAGAGGCAAGAAAGAACTTAAAAAAGATTAGAGAAAACAGCACACATGGGCCACTTACAGCAAAGGATGTTTACCCTAAAGCTTGGATAGAAAAGAAAGTAAACAATGACTTACCGGATATGATTCAGTCACTAAAGGCTGATGGTTGCAAACTTAAACTTCACTGGAAAGCTTCTGCCAAGGGAACATCTGCACTGGAGGGACAAAAGTCATTCAGCCCAACAGTAATTGAGGGAGTTACCAGTACACCTGATGGACAAGTTCCAAGACTCATGCAGCTAGCAGCACTAATGGTGTGGAACTATGGGGAGGAGCTACCAATTTATGATCTATCAAGAGAATGCCAGTTGTGTTTACAAAACCTTCCAAATGTCTTCCAACCTCCAACTACTTGTCTTTCCAGGTCCCACATGACTATACATATTACGCCATTGCCTACACATGAAGAATAATGTAGTCATGGGGGTGGCTCAGTAATTTTTAAACATTTTAGATTTGTACACAAGAACTGATTTCACTGACCCACACTGCATGAAGTAAATGTATCTCAACATGAATGCATTTTTACACACAGAGACACATCTAAAAATAATTAAAAAATGCTTCAATGCAACATGTTAGAACTAACCTGATAAAAGCATGTTGTATATGCCACTTTAGTTAAGTGAACAGAGCTCAATATCAGTTTTAGTGTATGTAGCATGTTAGCTTTGCAATATTGTAACTGGTTTTGCAGGGTATAAGTAAAGTGCATGGAGCCAAAGCTGAGACATGCATGTATTTAATCATGTTGTATTGGATCTTGAATTAAATTAATTGAACATTACATTCAAAATGACCAGTAGGTAAATGAAGCTGTAATATATCTGATTTTAAATTGTTATGCATAACTGTAGCTTAGTAGAATATTAAACAAACATTGAAATGCTGTCACTTCACTACAGCAATTTAAGACCATACCAAATGTAATATTTAACTACATGTTGATTATATCATTATAATGTTGCACATGTATAATTAAACATAGCATTAGCAGTACGTAACTTTCAATGTGATAAGTACATGACTTGTTTATAGGTGTTCTTGTACATTAAGTGAATCATTTTGTACAGGAAGGGCAAAGCTAAGTGATGCAGCCAATGTTATGTTACATACAGTTCGCGTACAATGTATAACAGTAAAAGATTAGATTTAAACACTGGAACTGTTAAAAATGTGCAAAGTTCATTATCCTGTCTTAATTTCCTTATTCCGTGTAAAAGATAAGTAGTACAAATCTGACCCGCAATGAATCCTCTCTCCCCTTTAAACGTTTTATTAAATATCTACAACGATGGAATTTTTTTCACATACAGACAACTTGTCATAGCCTCTGAAGCTGGACCAACACAAATATGAATATGCAGTGTGGTCGAAAAAGAATCAATGTAATGGTCGATCCTCCACATTCAAAGCGCCCAAAAGAAATAAGCATTGATTTAACAATCGATATCAGTCAATTAACATCATCAATAGTACAAACGAGTACCCGAGAAGTGATTGATAATTAACTGCTCTTGGTTCCTGTTGACGAATAAACCGGAGTTCACTCTCGGTCTCGGGTGGGCGATATTGAATATAAGCTAATCGACCTATTACCACCAACACCCCCAAGATAGGGTCAAGATAACCTAGTTTATAATCTTACCTCGAGCATCGTGCGCTTGCTTTACTCCGTCGATATAATTTATTTCATTCCTCCATTACATCTCGAACGCGCGTTAAAAAGATGAAAATAACTTTAATACGAACAACAGTGGGCTCCAAACCTCAATTTGCCTTGAAACTACGATGCCAATTCTTCAACTTGTCCGTTTCGAAATTCCAAATAATAATCACCACGCGCAATGAATGACAAAACAGTACGAAAAAATAGGAATTCTACCACTAAGTCGATGAAAAGAAAAAAAATAAAACGGTAGAATTCTTAACTCCGTTGCAGTCTTCGCGGTGTAAGTATTAAACTACCAGAGACTTTGTGTTTTGATAAGATATTCAACGGTAAAGTTTGAAAAGCGTAGATGGGAGAAGTAAACACAACAAGGGACGTCATCTGCGCATGTCTGAAATTTTCCTTTAACTCACGTGCGTACACTGTTCCGTGATTTATACACTATATGCTGCTTTGGAGTCAAAGTGGACGGTGGGGGTAGGTTTGGGGAAGGGGACAAGACTCACCCTCCCACCCAGGCCCTTGTCCTTATTTTTGACCGTCACAGGCCCCCTTGGTACTCTTTGCTCTTTGGTAAAAATTTCTTTCTTTCCCCAGCTTTCCGCTTCCATTAGAATCAATGAAGGCGGACATTTTTCTCTTAGAAAACTCAGAGTATTTGATTCCCCTAATTACGCCTGCTGAGTAGGCTAAGGCCAGCACACGTGCCCTATCCATATTTCCCCCTTCATTCTCGATTGCCATTCACTCTATTCAGGTGAGATCGCAAAATTCACCATTTAAACCAGCATTGTAAATTCACATCGTTTAATTATCTTTGATTTAATAGAAATTTACCCCAGGTTATCCTTAAGGAAATGGTATCCTGACCTCAATTTAACTGCTTTACTTTCTATAAGAGTGTCACTCTACTTTGTCTTTGCTGAATCGCACTAAAAGGTTATGAGAATGAGGCAAATGATCATAAATTGAGAAAGCTCCTGATCGTGAAACAAATTCTCTTTACCAGAACCACAGGAAACCTAACGAAATGAGTATGGAGAATAAACATAATGACTTTAGGATGTAAAGAGTTAACGGTGCCCAGAATCAAGCAACGTTGATCTATCTTTGCTATTCTTGCCTTAACAGGTCAATGAAAGTGAAGAAGACAAAGGAGTCATTATTAATAATAGTTTTTTCTCTGAATTAACATGGAATTTACTTTCTAACAAATAATGTTGATTCACATGCATACATAGTATATGGCTAGCCACATCTCAAAATGTTATAATATGCAAAATTTTATATTTTTGAAAAATATGTAACTATATTTTTTTGGTTTTCTTCAGATTTCTTCAACTTGTTGTGGTCCACCCGGCATTTTCAAGAGATGAAGTTTTGCAAAAGTTTCTGAAAGAGGAAAACGCGAGTCTCTCAAATAATAACCAAAGATACTCTTACAGGTGTTTGGCAGAGATATCTGTGAACATGGGGTATGTAGTCATGTTAATCAACAGTCATACCATAGCAAAATGAAGCCTATAGTATTTTAAACTCCATGATTTGCGTGTTTATCCTATAATTGATAAGTGTCATGAAGTTTTATCTGCAAATGGTTAGACTTTCTAGTCTTCTCAGATAGGGACGATAAAAAGAGTCGGACACGTAGTGCCCGGTGTTGTGGTCTATCTTTGTGTAGTGTCTAATCTAGGGTGAATTGGTGAGGGAAGGTGAGATCAATACATGGACTGAAGTGGCTGCTTATTGCGCCTGATGAATTCTGACGTCCGATCTCACCTTAACTCATTGTAAAGCGCAACTGATTATCTCTATAGTAGTTTGCGCTGTATAAATGTTAAATTGTCGTTGTTGTTGTTTATACTGGAAAAAGACATGCTAGTTTGGGTTCCCTTCTAATCTTTGAACTCTAAGAAGTGATTAACATGTAACCTCTCCCTATAACCTCCAAACATTCCCCAGTAAACAGGTAATGAGAATACTAAAAGTTATCTGGTAGAGGTTGTCATCTTGATCTTTAAACAACAAATTGTTGAAACTAATTTACAAGGGAATGAGTATAGCAGCTAAAGGGGAGAATTTACAATCAGATCTTGGAAGTTAAAAGATAATGAGGGGCCTACAAGATATAAAAATTAATTAACATACGAAATTCATGGAGCCACTGTCAAGGAAGCATTTAGGAGAACTTCAGTTTCTTGCAACACTCACCTTCCACCAGTCACCAATGTTGTAAAAAAAAACAAAAACAAATAATATATAAAACAAAGTGCAACATTGAAGAGGAAAAGAGGAGGTGAAAGTGGGGGTACAAGGGATATCTTTGGTATGCCAAATGTTCCAGAATAATTATCTCCATTTCAGTGGTAATGTGCAAACAATTTTCTTGCTGATTGTGTGCCTATACCTGGGTGATTTTTTTGTAACCACACAAGTGTCTGCTGCAACTTGGCAAAAAGGAGGTTTGATAACGATCATGATCAAACTCCTCTCTCTGAGTAATAAACCCTCTGGCTTTTCTATTTAGACCAGTAGGTTAACCAGTTGTCTATGGCATCTCTTATGCTCACTAAAAGTATAAACACCTTTTTTTATTCTAACTTACATAGCCACCAGTTACAAGCAAAGTGAAAAAACATCTTAAATGACAAGTTTATCGCAAGCAGTGGATGAGTTTTAACATCATAGTCACAGGTAAAAAGTGTTTAAAGTGGTTTTCTACTAATGTTTTTTGTCTCAATTGCTTTGATTTTTTTATTTTAAGTTTTTAGAATTATCATAATATTACTGGAATATCTTAAAGTTTATGATTACATACCGTGTACATCCCATTCAGGGTTGTAAAATATGAATTGTAGTTTGTGCTGGGGTACAGAGAGATGGTTCTTTGATGCACATTTCTCTGCCTGCAAGAAAATTTAAGACAAGTTTGGGATTGATTTGTTGGGGGTCTGTACCTAAATTATGATGAGAGATCTTCATTTGTTTCATTAAACTTTTCCATAAGCCAGTAACCAGCTTTTGTTGAAATCCTTGGGTCTTCCTTATCAGTGTTAAACCTCCTGCCATTGCAGATCAACCTCTCACCAGCTCATGTTGCTGTAGGCCTCATTCTTTCCTGTGGGCATTAACCCTTTACACCCTAAAATCAGTATGTATATTGTCCATACTGTTCTCTATACATTTCTTAAGGTGCTAACAAGGAGAATTTGTTCAACAATCAAGAGCTTCTCCAGTTGGTGATCATTTCCTTTATTCTCCTGGCCTTAATGTGTGATTCAGGGGTGATATTGTAAGGAGAAATTATATTCCAATCACTGTTAGGGATTAAAGGGTTTAGAAAACACTCCAGCCAAAGTGCATGTAATGAGGACCGGCCCACGTATGACTTAACTTTCTTTTGAATTTAACCATTACCAGAATGACTTGGCCTATTTTTAGAAATAAAAATAATTAGAAGTTATTCCTCCTGGTTAGGATCTTGATGAAGAATTTCAGAAAAGAAGAGATAGTGTGGAAGAGTAGACACCACTTCCCAAAGAGACATATGGGGTCAGTGTTAGTAAGGAATAAATTTTAATGACTGGTACCAACTGAAAATTTACCCTAGGGAGGCATTATGATTCACTAAAATGAATATTATTTGGAAGGCTCAGCTGGCTAACCCTTCCCCTTTCAGATCTCTTTAGGAATTGTCTTGACTTTTTCTATACAATTCTTTTGATATTAGTTAAGAGAATTTGGTATTGGATCAGCTGATATTTCCTTCATTGATAGTATTCTCTATTCTCATCACTCAATGTCTGCCTGATATTCTTATTTTAACTAGTAATGACATTGTAAGGAGTAATTATGTTGTGATCACTCATGCATCAGAGTTGGCATAAATGCTTGCATGCCTTCCAACAAGTTAGTCTGGGCTTGGATGCTCTGCATCCTCTGCAGCTTGTGGGTAAAGGATAGAGTTCATCCCCATCGTTGGTTTGCTCTGGGGTCTTTGAGGGGAAAATTTAGGGTATTCTAAACTGTCAACTCTGCAGGAAATTGTGATTGGAAAGCCATTAATGTGTAAATTTGTAAATTTATATTTTCAGTAATAAATAAACAATAAATTTGTGATTTTGTCGATTGGTTTAATTTACACTAAACAGCACAGGTCTGTGATAAGAGGGTGCTTCAAGAGGAAAGTGAAATTTTAGTTTTTGGCTCTAAGTGTTGGCGATTTTGAGATTCTTCCAGTGAATTTTTTTTTTTTTCATTATTATAGAACTTTACCAAAATGCTACACAGTCAGCAACGACGTAGCAATCTTTCTTTACTACAATGTATCATCTGCACTATGGTTTTCAGCTAGGCTGACCGTGGTAAATTTCACCCTGAAATCTCAATTTTAGAAAGAAAGTATGGCCAAAATGTTGATATCAGAAGAACATCTAAGTCAAAATATACTTGAAGTGTTATTATTAATGATGAAGATCTTGTTGTATAACAATGTATAATGATGTATGATGACAGTTTTACCCTGGCAGAATTATACTTATGTTAAAGTATCATAATGGTGATTTTGAATTTCTTTGTCAACTTCAGATACTGGTGTTACTTCTTAGAGCAGTGAATGATTTTAGCTCTGGCATCATGATGGCATCTGCTCATGGTAATGATAACAGCACCAAGGAACTAAAAGGGTTTTTGTTCTTTTTCTGAAATTGCCTATACATCATCCAAATCATGTCTGGTCCACTATTGCTTACATTGGAAGTAATGGCCCAAAGTGTTAAATATTAGAAAAATATGGAACAAACAGATGTATTGAGTAAATATGAAAATACATAAATTATTAGTAATAATTTATAGCAATAGTGGACCAGACATGATTTGGATGATGTTTTTTTTTCCAATATACAAATAAACACTGATTTACCACAACTCCAATGCTACATTGTAGTTCTGGTCACTCCAACCATCTTGTAATAACTGACAATGAGAGGGAAAATGTTTCTATGAATGGTGAAATCAGCTCACAAGGCTCATCCTGCCAGAGCTTATATCCCATTTGCAGTACTAGCTTGAAAATTATGTGTAGCTCTGTTTTGGAAGTGTTAAGCCTGATCTACTATGGAAGTTCTCCCTACATTATCACAGCTGAATAGTGTATGAAGGTTAGGAGAATAAAGGAATTGAACATATAAATCTAAATGTCTGATATGCAAAGGGCAATACAGCCCATCTTCAGCAGATATCCCACCCATCCCACCCCAGGGGGAGGACAATCATCACACAGTAATATCATGAGTGGGAAATTGACATCTCCTACCTCAACCCTGCACGAGACGGGGCCTACAGTTTTAATATATATTCACCCTTATCCGAGAAGACTAGAATATCTATCCATTTCTTGATTTTATAGAAAGGTAGCAAATTTTCCTCACTTATTTTAAGACCATGATTATTGGTCCAGCCAGGGCTCGAACCCTCGACCTCCCGCACAACACAATCCGGTGCTCTAACCGATTGAGCTAAAAAAGAAGCTCTTGATTGTTGAAGACATTCTCTTTGTTAGTACTAGAAAAAATTTACAGTGAACAGTATTTAGAACATACAACTTACATTGGGTGGATGTTACCTTGGTTAGATGAAGTGCCAGTTTTTAATGTTTACTCTGATTACTTTTCCAGAAGCTTTGTGACTTTTTCAAGTCCACTAAATGGTGTCAAGGTATGGAAGCTTTTTTCTGGGGGATCTTGTACCCTTGATGGCAGTGTTCCACAATTCCAATAGTTTAATCAGTTTTGTTTTGTTTTTGTCTTTGTGTCTCAGTGATCATTTCTCCAGGAATCACTGGATGTTATGCCCACTAATGATGACAATTAACACTCTAGGTTTTACTCTAGAACTTTATTCTGGATACATGGATGCTGCCAAGGTTTGTGAAATGTTTTTAGAAAACTTGGGTATAATTTTTCAGGGGGGAGGGGGTGGGATTTGGTGGTGATGGGCAAGGGTGGGGAAGGTGATAAACATTTTTTCTTTGGGGACTGGGCTGGGATAAGAGCATGGTCATGTTGTGAACAAGTGGACTGGGCTCTACCTCTCTGTCTGAAGCACCTTCAGAAAACAGAACTGTTGTATTGTATTAGCTCTGGAGTTAGAGTATTTTTATTTTTGTACTGCTCTGCTGTCTAGTTACAACGGGGAAAATTTGTAAACCAAGGCTGAAATGGTGGAACAGAGAGGTGAACTCACTTGAATAGTTTTTAATCACGAAGCTTTGTGGAAAAATTTAATATGGAACCATCAATAGGCTGAAATTTGGGACTTCGGGATGGCAAATGTAACACCCTAACTTTTGTAACTTGGTTATTCCATTTTTTTACAGTCCCAAGATGAACATTTTAACTTTCTAACGCATTTATTTCGTCCACTTCCTATTCTGTAGGAGATGCTTTTCTGTCGTACTTGTAAACTGGTAGAGTTTGAGAATGCAACAAAAGCACTGGAAAAAGCCAAACCTAAGAACCAAGAAGCGGTAAGATTCAGACAAACTTGCGTTTTGCACGTGATATACATTCCTTTGGTAGTTTTCCCCTCATTCTGTTGCTCGTGATTTTTATTATCCAAATATGCTTCGTCGAGTACAAATAACGCGTGAGACGAGTACAAATATCACACGATATCACACGATATCACACGATATTTGTACTCCAGAAATATCCGCGAAATTCGCCCGCAATGACAATAACAATGTGGCGTGTTGGATAATAAATCTATTATTTAACGTTTTGTAGTGTGTTATTGCTGATTATTTTTACTCGTTGTTTGTATTTTGACTCGCCCTACGGGCTCGTCAAAACACGGTACAACTCGTAAAAATACTCAGCGATACTATGCAATAGACATTTATCACTTGAAGGTCATGTTGAGGTTTTGAAGAATCAAGTCGAATGCTAGAATGGAAGATTACCAAATTGTTGTTATGGCTTTCCAGTGTGTTGTATGTTGTGTGCTACCATATATGGTTTGCTCATGCGCACGCATGACGCATTATTAAACAGTCTTTTACTTACCGAACCGCCATATTGTTTGGGGTGTGTAGTTCTTAAGTAATACATGACAATTTTGGCGACGAGGACCGGATATTGAGGGACCTTTTTGCTGCTAAAAGTGAAGACATCCCTAAACTAAATCCACACAACGTCCACGATGGCCAGCGATGCAAATACGGCACCAAATCCAGTTCGTAACATCGGAAAAGTTCAAAAGTTCACTGTGGGAACTGACTTCGAGGCGTATACAGAACAGTTAGGATTCTTCTTCGTGGCCAATGGAGTGACCGACGCGAAACAGAAGAAAGCCATTCTGTTAACCAATCTTCCCACTGAAACGTACCAACTGGCGAAAGATTTGATGGCTCCGACCTTGTTAGGAGAAGATTCTCTCACGTACAACGCAATCGTAGAGCGTCTCCGCGAACAATTGAAGCCACAGAAGTCTGCTTTAGTAGCCAGGTATGAGTTTGACAACCGAGCACGTAACACAGGAGAAACGGTGAGTCAATATGTTTCTGTTTTAAAACATCTAGCTACGGATTGCAAATTTAACGACGCCATGCGTTTGGAAAGGCTTAGAGATAGACTGGTTTCGGGTATTCGAGATAAGAGAATGATGTCAGAGCTTTTGAAACTTAAACTTGAGGAACTGACATTTGACATTGCTGTTGCAAAGTGCTTAGCTATTGAGCAATCTTACAAGGATGTTGAAGCTCTCCAGGGGAATAAAGCGTCAGAATCAATCGATTTATTAGCCAAATCAAAGCCAGGCAAGAAGCTTAAATTCATGAGAGAAGCCAAGCTTTCAGAGAAAAAGGGTTCTTTTTCCCCCAAGAGAACGGGTGATCAAAGTTGCTACCGCTGTTTGGGAATCCATGATCACAAAAGTTGTCCATTCAAGAAAGAAAAATGCCACCACTGTAACAAGACTGGTCACATTGTGAGGGCTTGTAAATCAAAGAAAAAAGAGACACAAGCTTCCCAACCCCCAGTAAATTATGTAGACAGTGATGACGGGGACAGCGATGATTATTTGGCATCCCTTGAGGTTAATAATGTGGGTGACAAGGATCACGTAATATGGGTCAACCCCGAAATACAGGGAAAGGTGGTCAAGATGGAACTAGACACAGGGTCAGCGGTGTCTGTACTTCCATACAAACTATATAAGGAACATTTTAATCATGTGAAACTTTCAAAGAGCCTTGTGACACTTAAAACCTACACTGGGCAGAAAATCACACCTAAGGGAGAGATGAGATGTAATGTTAAGTTCAAGGGCCAGGAAAAAGAGTTAAACCTACAAGTTGTTGAGACGCAGGGACCAGCACTGTTTGGGCGTGACTGGCTGTCCAAAATTCAACTGAACTGGGGTGAAATCAAAACCCTTAAGCTTAGCAAGACTTCAGAAGGGGGTATGGCACGCAAAGTGGATCAGTTACTACAGAAGTACGAGTCTGTATTCTCCGAAAATCTGGGCACACTTAAAGGCTACAAGGCAGATTTGAAGGTTGAGGAAGGCTGCCAGTCCAGCTGTCATAAACCACGCCAAGTGCCATACGCACTCCGCCCCAAAGTAGAAGCAGAATTGACACGCTTAGAGAAGGAAGGTATTCTCTCTAAAGTAGAATACAGTGAATGGGCGACCCCAATTGTCCCAGTAGTCAAGCGAAACGGATCGGTACGAGTTTGTGGCGATTTTAAGGTCTCAGTGAACCCAGTACTTCTTGCAGAACAGTACCCTCTGCCACGTATAGAGGATATTTTTGCAAATTTGGCTGGCGGTAGACATTTCAGCAAACTTGACCTTCGCCAAGCTTATCACCAGATGGAAGTAACCGAAAGATCCAAGGAACTCCTTACGATTAATACACACAAGGGCCTTTTTCAATACAATCGCTTAGTCTTTGGCATCTCTTCGTCTCCAGCCATTTGGCAGCGTGCCATAGACCAGGTATTACAGGGAATACCTGGGACCCAGTGCATCCTTGATGACATGATTGTCACAGGCAAAACTGATGAAGAACATTTGGAGAACCTGGAGAGTGTACTCAAGCGATTACAAGATGCGGGTCTGAAGGCTAACAAGGAGAAGTGCGAGTTCTTCAGAGATAGGGTTCAGTTTTGTGGGCATGAGATCGATAAGGAAGGTCTACACAAGACACAAGAGAAGATTGAAGCAGTGGTCAGTGCACCAAGACCTGAGAATGTGTCACAGCTTCGCTCATTTTTAGGGCTCGTAAACTATTACAACCGTTTCTTGCCCAATGCATCTACAGTTCTCCACCCACTTCACCAGTTGTTAGAGCAAAACAACGAATGGCAGTGGACTGAACGGTGTGAGCGAGCCTTCACTGAGGCTAAGCGTATGATTACATCTGAGCAGGTGCTAACACACTATGACCCAGCATTACCGGTTAGGCTTGCATGTGATGCTTCACCAACTGGCATCGGCGCGGTTCTTTCACACGTCATGTCCGATGGTAGCGAAAGGCCGGTAGCTTTTGCGTCCCGATCGTTGACCAAGACTGAACGTCGGTATGCACAGATAGACAAGGAGGCATTGTCCATTGTGTGGGCGGTGAAACGATTTCATGTTTACCTCTATGGGAGACGATTTACGCTCATTACAGATCACAAGCCCCTCACTGCCATCTTCCACCCAGGAAAGGGAGTTCCAGCCATGACTGCTGCAAGGCTTCAGCGTTATGCATTGTTCTTGTCCGGGTTCGACTATACCATCGAGTATAAGAGTACAACCAAACACTGCAATGCCGATGGACTGTCGCGGCTCCCTCTCCAGCAGAAAGAGCTTGAAGACTTGGAGGTGGATTCAGCAGAGGTGTTCCACGCCTCTCAGTTTGTGCCATTACCTATAACCAGTGAAGCAGTGGCAAGAGAAACACGTCGTGACGTTGTCCTAGCGAGGATACATGATTCTATCGTGAAAGGATGGTCTACTCGTGTGGAGCGAGACAAGCCTTATTACGAGCGACGCAATGAACTGACAGTTCACCAAGGCTGCATCCTATGGGGAATGAGAGTGGTAGTTCCCAATAAGTTACAAAGCAGAGTGTTAGAGGAACTGCATGATGGGCATCTGGGCATGGTCAAAATGAAAGCACTCGCGAGGAGCTACGTATGGTGGCCTAATATCAATGGTCATCTGGAAGAGCTAGCGAAAGGCTGCAGCGGGTGTCAGCAAAACCAGAAGATGCCTGCTAAAACACCACTACATCCGTGGGAGTGGGCCACTACACCATGGCAACGTATACACATCGACTACGCAGGGCCATTTCAGAACTCGATGTTCTTAGTGGTTGTCGACGCACACACCAAGTGGCCAGAAGTGATTCCAGTCAAGTCAACTTCTTCAAGTTCGACTATCGAAATTCTACGCGATTTGTTCGCCAGATTTGGAATTCCGGAACAGATAGTCAGTGACAATGGTACACAGTTTGTTTCTGAGGAATTCCAGACATTCGTCAAGTCCAATGGCATCCGCCATATAACTTCAGCACCGTACCATCCAGCGACGAATGGTCTTGCGGAAAGGACAGTACAAACCTTCAAACAGGCTTTGCGTTCCATGCATCAAAGCCCCAAGCCAGTGAGGGAGAAGTTGGCGAAGTTTCTCATAGCTTACAGGAACACTCCACACTCCACCACCGGTGAGAGCCCAGCACAGTTACTCCTGGGAAGACCATTGCGTACTCTCCTAGATTTGGTGAAACCTAACTTAAACCGTAAGATGGTTAACCAACAACACCAGCAGAGCATTAAGGCAGCGATTGACAAGGGTAAACAGTATCGCCAGTTAGAGATTGGTGACTCAGTTATGTCACGGGATTATCGAGGGGATCTGAAGTGGCGTCCAGGGCTGATCGTTAACAAGACAGGTCCGCTGATGTATGAGGTACAGGTGGCACCGGGACTGATCTGGCGCCGACATATTGATCAGTTGAGACCAACGGCAGTTGGGCACTCAGTTGAAAGCACTGACGCCGACTGTAGTGTTGAAGTCAGCCAACCTGAAGTGGCCAACACACCACTGACCCCGATTACATCAAGTACTCCAACCACTAAGGGTGGCACAGCTCCAGGATGTTTCGAAAAAGATCAACCAAAGATGGTTCCTGTTTCCACACCTACGGTACCTGACCCTCCTGATGCTAAACCAGCTACAGCTAGTCCGATGGTCAAAATGCGACAACACCCTCAGAGAGTTCGCAGGGCCCCACAGAGGCTTGATCTCTGAACTTTGTTTTATTCTGTTCGTTTTCTTTGTTTAAGGGTCGTTTTTACCTTTCGAACTGTGGTTACCGGACACTGTTGGTTTATTTAATGTTTTCCTTGAAATTGTATTTTAGGGCTTGTTTTAAAAACTAGGGACAGATCGTTTTATGTGTGGAGGAAATGTTATGGCTTTCCAGTGTGTTGTATGTTGTGTGCTACCATATATGGTTTGCTCATGCGCACGCATGACGCATTATTAAACAGTCTTTTACTTACCAAACCGCCATATTGTTTGGGGTGTGTAGTTCTTAAGTAATACATGACAATTGTTTTTGTGCATTTTCCATTATCAGCTTCAAAAAGCCAAAGAAGAAGCAGAAGAAGCAGAGGAAGCATACAATTCAATCTCAGAAGCTGCAAAAAAAAGAGGTAAATAATGTTACAAGGATCGGAATTGTCTAGAGAGTTCGCGAAGGTCAATGTCACGAAAAGTGTTTTTTTTAATAATTTTCTAGAACTGTGACTCATCAGTTTAAAAATAGAGTTTACTGTAATAGTTATAAATAGTTACTATTGTAATGGTTATAAATAGTTACTTTTGGAAACTTCTAGACTCTCTTCGGATGCTTATATATGTTGTGATTTGGGACTTCGTTCCCTGTTTGTGATCTACAAGCGATATTGTGTGACAAGTGACAAGTGAGGGGATTTTCCCTTTCGGATGTGAAACTGACATTCTGCTGTCAAGCCCAGAGCTGTTTGCCGTGGAGTGCGATACGTCGAAGGAAGTCTTCAGGAGATCTCGCCAAAGAGAAGGACAGTACTTTGCTTGTGGTCAGATAAGCGTAGATAAGTACATAGTTAATTTTAGTTGGATTGTTCCAAGAGTAGTCGCTAGCTCGTGTTAGGTTATCCTCCGTTGTTTACAGTTGAATAAATTGTGTTTCGTGGAAATAGCGAGGTTATTATCTTTCTGCCGGGAATCAGTTACCGTAACAATAACAATACCAGTAATAATGAGCAGTGTTTTTTATTTAACTGATCTTAATTTTTTTTTTTTTATTGCAGATGATCCGTTACAACAGGCAAAGGGTGTTGAGCCTGCAAGCAAGTCTTATCCAGTACGCTGAATCGCGGTTAAAGAATGGAAGAGATACGTACGCCATATTAGCCAAACTACTGAATGACATGAAAAAATCTGCGTAATTAAGAAGCATGAAGAAAATAGACGGCCCCATGAACTTAGGTGGCCAAAATTTATGGCTCACTTTCTGTATGACATTAGATTATTTCAATTTAATACTGATAAGACAAAAATAATTCTTTAGAACGACACCAGGGTGTTACAGGCATTGGCCTGTTCCAGGCATTCAGTTGGTAAAATGGAGCGAAGATTGGAACTGAAAAGTGAAAAAGAGAGGGAGGCCTGGGTCGGATTCATTAAGCGACTCGACCCAAACCTCCCTCGCTTTTTCACTCCTCTGCTTTAAGAGCGCTGTTTACTATTATACTTCCTTTTACAAACTGATTGTCCGGAACAGGTTATTCAGGCAGAAATTGGCCAGAAATGGTGACAAGAATATGGCAATGACAAGGAAATTAATCAGCAAATATTTCATAGCGGGAATGAATTTCTCAACTTTGTCAAGGATACCAGCCTTGAATCAAGGCTCCAGAAGATTTATTAAATACTTTTCACGGTGAATTTTTCACCTTTACGTTCTTTCGTGCGGATCAGATTAAAACTGAAAAGTAAATTTATTTCTCTTCCTCCTCTTGTAAAAGGATGTTTTAATTGATTCTAAATGAATGATTTTCAGATGTGCAATGTTTTCTATGTACTCTCGGACTAACTGACCCCATTGAAAAAAGAAAAAAATAGTTCTATTTCCAATCTTTTAAAAAGTGCCAACCAAAAATTGACTTCTCTTGTATTAGAGAGCCTAATAAAAGTTATTGGTTATAGCGGTGGAAAGTTTCTGTTTAAATAACCTTTTAATTACCCGTAAGGAGTAGAATAAAAGGTCTTTTGTTGACTTCCTCTGCGAAGATATCGGTTAACGTGACCTTTTATTCCGGTGAAAAACTGCGTTTTCCGTTTATAAATATTTGTTTTAACGTATAATGGGCCACTTACAATAATACTTGTCTTGTAGCTCTATCACGGGTACAGTGTTTCTTCCCCTCCGACTCAACGCAAGTCACCACCCCTGAATATAGCGATGACTTAAAGGCAGTGTGAAGTCGATGGACCTTTTAACTTTCGCCAACGAGCAAAGCGCTCCTTCGAAAAAAAAAAGAACTTGTCAAACATGTCAAACAGTGCTGTAATAGGTTGGCTTGTCTTTGAAGCCCAAAACAATGAAACTTCCTAAATGACCCTCCCACTCCTAACCCTATAACCTTACCCAACAAGTCAATCTTCTTCTGTTTTATTTCTGATGAGATCACGCGCAGATCAGGTGTAAAAATAGACACTGTGTCATCAGGTATGTTTCGCAATAATCTTTTAGTGGCTTTCGGTTTGGTGCCCTGTTCACCTTTGAGAGGAGTCTTGCCTTTTTTCTGGAGAAATACATTGATGCAAAGCTTCAATAGCACCTGAAATCCTCAAAGAAGCAAGACTAGATCATTTGTAATCTAGATTGAGAAGCAACTAAGTGTCTGTACGTATACAACAAGACTATAGCTCAGTGTACGAACCATTAAGAGTTTTGTCACAAATCCATGCTCGTGTGCGCGAAGTGTTATACTTAACGGCTCTATGAACGAATTTAGGCCTGCTCCATTTTAAACATTTACCAACAGCTAAGTCGATTTCATTTTGTAGAAAACAATTTGGGAATTTGTCCTTCATTCATTTTGCGAGGTATATATGTCTTATTAGACGTTTTGTTGTGTAGTATCGCTGAGTATTTTTACTCGTTATTTGTATTTTGACTCGCCCTACGGGCTCGTCAAAATACGGCACAACTCGTAAAAATACTCAGCGATACTACACAACCAAATGTCTAATAAGTTATTTATTATCCAACACGCCAAACTGTTATTTCAGTGCGGGCGAATTTCGCGGATTTTATTTGCGGGGAGTGCGTGACAGAAGTATGCGAAGCGGAACTGTTGTTGTGTCGCTGTTTCTATTTTCTTCATTAATGAAGAAATTTTCTGGTCGTCAAGCTGTTTTTCTTCGTTCGCTTCATCTAATGAACTTGGACCTATATTTGCTAGCCATTTTGACTCTTCGTCGTCGGAAATATGATTCAAATTGTTCGCCCCTTGCCTATTTTTTCTTTTCGTAACCACAATTCAATTCTTCGCTCGCGCGATGCGAGAAAACCTGTTTAACCGGTACTACAATAGACGAGTACAAATACCGCGTGATATTTGTACTCGTCTATGGCGTTACTTGTACTCGTCTTGGTGTAGTTGGATATAAAGTCTCTTAACCGGACGGATGTACAGCGATTCTTTATTTGGTGAATGAAAAACCTCATCGCTTATTTCGCTTTGTTTCTTCCTCCAATGTAAATTGGAACGTTTCGATAGCAAGGAAACGGTCTGGAGCCTTTATTCTTCGTGCCAGCCCATCACGAGCCGTAAAACGGCAGTGAAAAGATGATCAGATCAACAATAGTATTTAACAGCCTTACTGAGTTCCGCAAGGCACTGAGATAAGTCTCACTGGTAAGTACATTATGTCAGAGTGTAATTTAGTTGTTTCCGTAAAGGGCCAGGACTTGCCAATTATGAAATTTAAACTAAACATCTACCTGTCTTCGGACAACAACAAGAGCTACATGTCTTTGCTCTCGAGATTGATCACGAACGAAGATCGTCAAGTTTCTTGCCAATAAGCACGTTAGGTATGTTTTGAAGATGGGAAGATTTTCGAATGTATGTTGTCTAGGGTAAAACCGTAGAAAGAAACTGACACAGACAACTCCGCAGTCGATTAAGATCTTCTCTGCTTCATCGTTTCCAGACACGTTTCCCCCTAATTTTGTAACCCTATATACTTTCAGCTGGCTCTACATTTTACTATAAGTAAAATGCTGAATGTTGTCGCTGAAGATAACCAGTGAACTGAATACTAAACTGTTCGTTCAAAAATTTTCCTTTCGGTGAAAGGCTCAGTATAGTGCTTTTTTCATTTTCTACTTCATAAATTGTTACAATGCCGTTCTGTAAAGGGACTTTAATCAGAACCTTCTAGAAAACGACATTCGAATATGGTTGACCTCTGTTCAAGAACTTACTGACTCCTATCACTTGAAATATCACACCAAACACGAGAGCAGGCGGTAAATCATTCAACGTTTAGTATTCCCCTAGTGTTGCCCTTTATCTGCTTTGTATTAATAGAACCGCTTCGAGAATTGCTTGAAGTATTGCCTAAGGGACCGGGGAAGAACTGATGTGCTTTGCTCTACCACTTTTTCATTTTTTGACTTACCTCCTCCAACGTCCCCCATTCCGATGAAATAGTTCTATTTACGCGTAATGGATCAGCGCATTTGCTGTTAAAAGACGCGTGTCATAAGATTATTATTTCAAGGCTAAGGTCACAATAGGTAACACACTAGTTTCACTTTCGTGTTCCTGTTTACAAGTTGAAGGCTGGTTGCGGATGAGCAATTTTAAGTTTCTTGTCTTGTCTGGTTGGAATTTTGACGCCTAAACGAAATTCAGAACCGATTTTAGTAGTTGTTTCAGACAAGAGATATTTACATTCTCTACACAGGCTTAAATGTGGAGTCTTATCCTTGTTGCTGCTCTGAAAAGGACTTTGATCAACACATTCTCCAGCAGAATTTAGATTTGCTCTATATTTTGACTCAACCCCCATTAAGTAGCTCTGCCTATAAACTCAACCGATCAGCGCAGAAATCGCAAGTCTGACGTTTGTGGCTTTAAAGATGCAATAAAAAATAATGCAATGTCGAGAGAATATTTCTGAAGGTCACAGTATGTAACTAATCAGTTTCACTTTCATGTTCTTGTTTATTAGCTTCTAAACAGCTACCCCTCCCCTCCCCTCCCCTCCAAAATCCCGATTCCTTCCAGAGTTTTCTTAACTCTGGAAAGTAGGGGTCTGTACACAGGCTACTGTTTATCAACTGGACGGAATTATGACGATTCTTTATTTGCTGAATGAAAACCCTCATCTAGTATAAAAAGACTTTAGTTCTTTATGGTCGTTAAATACATTCAATTTAGTCCGTTTTATCGCTTAGGCCCAGTTCAAACGTCGAATTTCACAAGTGCCGAACTTAACTCCTATTTCAGTCAACTAAAATAGTTAAATACGGCATGTGATTTAAACCTCGTTCAATTTGATTCAAGTCGTTCAAAGGCAAGATACGCGAACTCAGTATAAGTGAGCTCTTGGATGATGGCTGCACGCGCTGTAGCCTCTGCTCCTCTTGAATTTTTTATATTTTATTACAAATCCCGTAACTAGTTAACTATAGATTTTCTCTTAGTTTTAATATCTATACTACTGTAAATAGCTCCAAGTCTTTTTTCTTTTTTAGTGTCCCCAAATTAGTAAGGGATTTTTCCCTTGCTAGACGGCTCTCGACACTTTTAATAAAGTTTTACTTCTACTATTACTACTACGTCGAATTTAACTCAGTCGAATTCAACTCTGTTTGCTGTCGATATTCCCAGGCGCACTACGTATTGGCTTAGGACGAAGATGTCTATTGAGCGTTTGCTTAATTGCTTCACTGATGCTCTTGATGTGCTGTTTGTTTTTGCTTCTTTATCTTAGCTTTTCGTCGTGATACTTTCACATGATTCACGTTCGATCATTTCACTGAAACACGACCCACAATATGCCACAGAGTTTCCTACTTTCCACCTAGGAGTGCCCTCTCCGTTTTTAAAAACCGATCACCTCATACAAAAGTAATTACCGCACGTCAAAGAACTGTATTTCGTCTTTTCAAAGTATGAACTACAAATTCCTTTGTCTCCCACCATTTTTTTGTGCTGTTTTGGCTTTTTCGCGCATGGCATTCATAGAATTCGTGGCGATTTGTGGGTAATAAGTGAATTATGATAATTTCCTGTAATTCATGCATTAAGTTCGGTACATGTGAGCACAGGGAGCCCAGACAAGCGACGAGTCTGGTTGTCTATTCGAAATATAAAGGAATGTATGGGAGAATATTGAAGAGTCTTATTATCGTAAACTTATATCATGAAATTTCTGAGTTAAAGCTCAAAATAAATGGAAACCTACCTCACTTGCTGTGCATTGTCGTTTCTGTGGCTCTAAATGGCCAATCTGAGCGATTTGGCGGGTTTTGCGTCGACTATTAGTATACGTTATAAGAAGGAGACACGGGGGAGGGGGGTGACAATGCTCATTTAGAATGTTTGTTTTGGAACAGGTCCCCCCCCCCCCCACTCCTGCCTCAGAACTTACAATACAATACTATACTTTTTCATTTTAAATTACCGGCACTCTTACTATATGAGAGGTGCTTAAATGAATAAAGTTTCTGTCTTATTAAAAATTGGGAAAAAATTGGATATGCGGATGATAAATGGAAAATTCCCAAAATTATTAGTATAAAGTTGAATAAAAAAGCATTTAAAGTCACTTTCCTCCTTTTAAAATATTTGAAACAAAGGATCTTTTGTGATACCAAGAATTGTACGAGATTTTTAACAAAATTAAAGATGTTTAAGAAACTCAGATATATTTCAAGATATTTACAATTTTTGTAGCCATCAGTCTCAAATTCCGCTCTTATGTCAAGCGAAAGAAGCATACAAAATAATACTGATTAACGGTTTAAAGCACATTTAAGCGTAATTTTTTCTCTTGGATGTTAATAGACCAAACATCATAACAAATCAAGCAAATTTAATTAATGGTTTTCAGTAAAACAATTGATGTATAGCCTACAGGGGTGCAGCTATTTAGAGACGTGATTAATTTGTTTGATGTTGAAGCCAGATTAATTAGCCTTCTCTTTCGTGTTTATAGGGTGTTTTTTTGATCACGGAGAGCAGCCTCTTTTCTTTATCTTAAAAGAAGTACTACTGCCTCGCTCTGAGGTGTCTGAATTGACAACGGTAATATTACTTTATTTCAGTTGCACCAAGGAATAACCAAAACTACAACTCCTTTCAAGCGAGTTTAAAATTAGTTCAACCTAGGCTAGGTAACTTTCCATCCTTAGATGGATGCGACATTCGCAAACTCAATAGTTGTCAGTAAAACAATTGATATTAAACTTGCAGAGTGCAGCTATTTAGGGAGATAGATAAGGTGTTCTGCCTGAAGGCCAAAGAAGTTTTTGCTTTCGCGTTCGTCGAGTGTTTTGTTGACTACAGAAAGCAGCCTATATTCTTTATCACAGATGATCAATTACCACCAAAAAGTCTCCAAAACTTGGCAGGAGCAAGTACCTTAGTTTGATTTGCATGAAATTTATGAGTAGCAGATACAACTCTTTTCAAACGAAAATTACATCCTAGAATTGCTATATTGCAAGAGAAGGAGCTTTATGAGACCGTAACAAGTTGAAATTTAACCGTGATTTCTCCCATCTTCCTTAACGCAAATTCCCCTACATCGGTGAAAATGTTGTTGATGTTATTTTGTTATGCTCTGTAATTTCTTTAATCTAATATTCTGAGTTTATCAACTCAACAAAAGAACTTCTATGTTTTGGTCAGCAAGTGAGGTAGGTTTCCATTTATTTTGGTTTATGATGTGAAGTTGTTAAAAAGTAGCCTTGATTCTTCGCTGCTCAATTTTCCTTCATATCCCTAGTCCTGGCGTCAATTTAGCTCCACCCTGTGAATAAAGGAAATAAACTTCCTTGTCTCTGAACCACGTCTTTCTTAAAGAAACATGTCTAAGCGCGTATCGCTAGATCTTGACACATATACTATTTGCAAAGACAACCCTGATGCCTATTAACAAAACTTTGGTTTTGCGCAGGTTCAAACAAGAGATGGCCGCTGCATTTGAATACACGGAAGAGCAGCTAAACTACTTCAGGATTTGTTACGTTGTCACTGATATTATAACAGAGGGTCTGAGAACAATCTTTAAACAAGAATGGGACAGTCGCCACAAGACAAGACTAGGAGAATGGAAAGATGAACCTAAAAGTGGACTGGACTTTTGGAATGGGGAGTCCCTAAAGAACAGAAGCAAAAACAAACGGCTGTTATCAACCATGAAAAATGGCGATAGAGCTGAATGGGATTGTACCATGCTGTTTTACGCTATTCTTTTTTCAGATTGTATCCACGGTCTCAATTCAGTGGTTCGATCAAACATAGATAAACTAAGAAATGTTCGGAATGAAATCGCACATGACGGAGCAGGCCAACTCTCTGGCGGAGATTTCAATATTGTTATATCGCGGGTGAAAACTGCAATCGTCGCCCTCGGTCTTCCCACATTAAAAATCAATGAGGTCCAAAATCAAACAACCTTCCCCACAGAGGAGTTAAGTGAATTTTTAAGGGAGGTTAACGACCTGAGACAGGAACTTAAAGAAAAAGAAGAACAGAGGCTTGCCTTGCAAGATCAGTTACACGCAGATGTCTCTCCATTTTGCATTCTCCCTCCTAAACCAACACACGATATCGCTGCTCGAGAATCTGAAGTTGATCAAATTATGCGAAACCTGCAAACATTAAAACGCACCGATGATGGGATGAGCATACTGTATTTGTCAGGAAATCCAGGAAGTGGCAAATCTCAGCTGGCCCGTTTAGCAGCCAAGCGATTCTATGACGAAGTCAAAGAAACACCTTCCGCAGCTTCCTTTGTCATGACACTGAATGCTGAAAGCCCAGAAACAATTTTGAATTCGTATGTCCATTTTGCTCAACATTGCAAATGTCCCGGATATGAAATAACAAACACTTACGGCTCGAAGGATTTGAACACAGACGAGAAGATTTCATATCTCAAGTCCCTAATAAGTGCAAAAATTAAGCATTACACTTCATGGCTGGTGGTAGTTGATAATGGGAACTCTCTTTTAAGCGGTCATTTGCCTGATGCAGGAAACGAGGTGTGGGCAAGGGGCCAGATGCTAATAACAACGCAGGGCACTGCGTCTATGCCGTTAACAAGCTCTTCCGTACAAAACCTTTCCGTCAGCACAGGAATGCAACCTAACGACGCATGCTCTTTGCTGAGCATTCTTTCTGATATCCCAATTAATGACATAGAGAAAGAAGTTGCTAAGGTATTAGACTACCAGCCACTTGCCCTAGCGGCTGCAGCCACGTATGTGCGACAAGTTCGTCAGAGTAAGGTATCCTCGAAGTTTGGCTGGAGCGACTACCTGAAGAAATTGGAAGAGGGGAAACGAAGTGATACGGAAATCAGACTTGCTGAGAGCAATCCAAGCTATCCAAACTCCATGACCAAAGTAATAACACTCGCTGTCGAAAAGGCGATGGCGGACGATATAATTTTCCATCACATCTTCAATTTTCTCTCTGTGTGTGCATTACAGCCGATCCTTCAAGACGCTGTTATCGAGTACATCAGAGCAGTAGATGAAGATTTTGAAGATGAAGATATGATGAGAATGAGAATGAATCAATGTTCATTATTGCTGATTGAAGAAAAAGTAGAAGAGGAAGAAGAAGAGGAAAAAGAAGAGGAAGAAGAAGAAAAAGTGAGTGGTGTCTTTATTCGAGCTCATGGTATTGTTCACGATGTTATTAAATCTGCGACGAAAGATTGGACAAAGGATGAAGTTTACGAAGTGGTACATGGGGCTGTAATTTCATTCTCAAAATTCGAAAAATTAGCTTCTATTGATGTGGGAACAAAATTAGCTCCCCATTTAAAGATGTTAAGCTTAAAACTTGAACATGTGGTAATTAGAAGAGAAAAGCCAGAATTCTCCGAAAGAGCACTTAAGTCTTTGAGTTCTTACGCTGGTGGCCTTTGCACCCTCGGTGACATGTGCCATGACCACAGTGAGTTTGGAGCAGCGATAGTCTTTTATAAATTGCAGTTAAAAATGATTGAATCAAGTCACGAAGGAGAGGACCTGAAAAAAGCAGCATGTTACAGCAACTTAGGTATTGTACATAGGGAGCTGGGAAAAACAGACCAAGCAGAAGACTACTATAATCATGCACTGGAGATTGAGCTGAAGAAGCTGGGACCTGATCATGTTGATGTTGCAGCCTCTTACAACAATCTGGGTTGTTTACACAGTGACCTGGGCGAAACAGATCAAGCAAAAGACTACTATAAGCGTGCACTGGAGATTCGTCTGAAGAAGCTTGGACCTGATCATGTTAAAGTTGCAGCCTCTTACAACAATCTGGGTAGTTTACACAGTGACCTGGGCGAAAAAGATCAAGCAAAAGACTACTATAAGCGTGCAGTGGAGATTCTTCTGAAGAAGCTTGGACCTGATCATGTTGATGTTGCAGCCTCTTACAACAATCTGGGTACTTTACACAGTGACCTGGGCGAAACAGATCAAGCAAAAGACTACTATAAGCGTGCACTGGATATTCGTCTGAAGAAGCTTGGGCCTGATCATGTTGATGTTGCAACCTCTTACAACAATCTGGGTACTTTACACAGTGACCTGGGCGAAAAAGATCAAGCAAAAGACTACTATAAGCGTGCACTGGAGATTCGTCTGAAGAAGCTTGGACCTGATCATGTTGATGTTGCAGCCTCTTACAACAATCTGGGTAGTTTACACAGGGACCTGGGCGAAACAGATCAAGAAAAAGGCTACTATAATCAATCACTGGAGATTCTTCTGAAGAGGCTAGGACCTGATCATGTTGATGTTGTAACCTCTTACAACAATCTGGGTATTTTACACAAAGCGCGGGGCGAAACAGATCAAGCAAAAGACTACTGTAATCAATCACTGGAGATTCGTCTGAAGAAGCTTGGACCTGATCATATTGATGTTGCAACCTCTTACAACAATCTGGGTAATTTACACAAAGCGCTGGGCGAAACAGATCAAGCAAAAGACTACTATAAGCGTGCACTGGAGATTCGTCTGAAGAAGCTTGGACCTGATCATGTTGATGTTGCAGCCTCTTACAACAATCTGGGTACTTTACACAGTGACCTGGGCGAAACAGATCAAGCAAAAGACTACTATAAGCGTGCACTGGTGATTCTTCTGAAGACGCTAGGACCTGATCATGTTGATGTTGCAACCTCTTACAACAATCTGGGTATTTTACACAAAGCGCGGGGCGAGACAGATCAAGCAAAAGACTACTATAAGCGTGCAGTGGAGATTCGTCCGAAGAAGCTTGGACCTGATCATGTTGATGTTGCAGCCTCTTACAACAATCTGGGTAATTTACACAAAGCGCTGGGCGAAACAGATCAAGCAAAAGACTACTATAAGCGTGCACTGGAGATTCGTCTGAAGAAGCTTGGACCTGATCATGTTGATGTTGCAGCCTCTTACAACAATCTGGGTACTTTACACAGTGACCTGGACGAAACAGATCAAGCAAAAGACTACTATAAGCGTGCACTGGAGATTCGTCTGAAGAAGCTTGGACCTGATCATGTTGATGTTGCAGCCTCTTACAACAATCTGGGTTGTTTACACAGTGACCTGGGCGAAACAGATCAAGCAAAAGACTACTATAAGCGTGCACTGGAGATTCGTCTGAAGAAGCTTAGACCTGATCATGTTAAAGTTGCAGCCTCTTACAACAATCTGGGTAGTTTACACAGTGACCTGGGCGAAACAGATCAAGCAAAAGACTACTATAAGCGTGCACTGGAGATTCGTTTGAAGAAGCTTGGACCTGATCATGTTGATGTTGCAGCCTCTTACAACAATCTGGGTTGTTTACACAGTGACCTGGGCGAAACAGATCAAGCAAAAGACTACTATAAGCGTGCACTGGAGATTCGTCTGAAGAAGCTTGGACCTGATCATGTTAAAGTTGCAGCCTCTTACAACAATCTGGGTAGTTTACACAGTGACCTGGGCGAAACAGATCAAGCAAAAGACTACTATAAGCGTGCACTGGAGATTCGTCTGAAGAAGCTTGGACCTTATCATGTTAAAGTTGCAGCCTCTTACAACAATCTGGGTAGTTTACACAGTGACCTGGGCGAAACAGATCAAGCAAAAGACTACTATAAGCGTGCACTGGAGATTCTTCTGAAGAAGCTAGGACCTGATCATGTTGATGTTGCAGCCTCTTACAACAATCTGGGTATTTTACACAAAGCGCGGGGCGAAACAGATCAAGCAAAAGACTACTATAATCAATCAGTGGAGATTTGTCTGAAGAAGCTTGGACCTGATCATGTAGATGTTGCAGCCTCTTACAACAATCTGGGTAGTTTACACAGTGACCTGGGCGAAACAGATCAAGCAATAGACTACTATAAGCGTGCACTGGAGATTCGTCTGAAGAAGCTTGGACCTGATCATGTTGATGTTGCAGCCTCTTACAACAATCTGGGTACTTTACACAGTGACCTGGGCGAAACAGATCAAGCAAAAGATTACTATAAGCGTGCACTGGAGATTCTTCTGAAGAAGCTTGGACCTGATCATGTTGATGTTGCAGCCTCTTACAACAATCTGGGTACTTTACACAGTCACCTGGGCGAAACAGATCAAGCAAAAGACTACTATAAGCATGCACTGGAGATTCGTCTGAAGAAGCTTGGACCTGATCATGTTGATGTTGCAGCCTCTTACAACAATCTGGGTAGTTTACACAGTGACCTGGGCGAAACAGATCAAGCAAAAGACTACTATAAGCGTGCACTGGAGATTCGTCTGAAGAAGCTTGGACCTGATCATGTTAAAGTTGCAGCCTCTTACAACAATCTGGGTAGTTTACACATTGACCTGGGCGAAACAGATCAAGCAAAAGACAACTATAAGCGTGCACTGGAGATTCTTCTGAAGAAGCTAGGACCTGATCATGTTGATGTTGCAACCTCTTACAACAATCTGGGTATTTTACACAAAGCGCGGGGCGAAACAGATCAAGCAAAAGACTACTATAATCAATCACTGGAGATTCGTTTGAAGAAGCTTGGACCTGATCATGTTGATGTTGCAGCCTCTTACAACAATCTGGGTAATTTACACAAAGCGCTGGGCGAAAAAGATCAAGCAATAGACTACTATAAGCGTGCACTGGAGATTCGTCTGAAGAAGCTTGGACCTGATCATGTTGATGTTGCAGCCTCTTACAACAATCTGGGTAATTTACACAAAGCGCTGGGCGAAACAGATCAAGCAAAAGACTACCATAAGCGTGCACTGGAGATTCGTCTGAAGAAGCTAGGACCTGATCATGTTGATGTTGCAGCCTCTTACAAGAATCTGGGTAATTTGCACAGTGACCTGGGCGAACTCGAAGAGGCCAAGCATTGTCTTGATCGTGCACTGGTAATTTTTATTTCGAGATACGGTCAAGATCATGTTAGGGTACGAGAGGTCAGGAGGAACTTCTCTCGGCTACAACAGAAAAGGAGATGCGTCGTGAATTAAGGTTTAAGCTGCTTTGAAAAGAAGAAAAGATGGACTTGTAGATAGTCTAGAATATGGGCTAATTGATAAACGGTGAAGGCCTTTAATTCTTTTTAGACGTTGCTGTCCCTTTGCTGGAGAAGTTTCGCCAGAATCTAGATCGTTTTGATATTTTCGTTATATTTGATATCATTCGAGCTTCTTCTATCCTGATCTGCAAACTCTGTGATGGGAGACAGTTTAAAGACGTTTCCTTGCTTGAAGTCCCACGTTCCAGGACAAAATCGTTTATGAGTCGCCATATAGTGCTGCTTTTTCTGAATTATGACTTTTGACTGATTGGCTTGTGTACATATCACTCTCTTCTTATCAGCAACGTATATTTATAAAGTAAAAGATAGCCTGGTGGTTTCGTTATGTTTTATTTTTGATGTAACTTAAACTAAAAACAGGCTCCTCCTGTAAGAAGGAGTATAATTGACAAGGTTTCCAAATGAATAGCTCAGGACTTAATAGCACTGTAGATCTCAGTCTGAGAACTTTCAAAGTATTGTAAAAGATTAAGAGACTCCTTGTGATATTACCTTAGAATTTGAAATTTCGTTGAAGTGGAGACATAAACGCTTGATCTATTATCTTCTCATACATTCTTAGATGAATGTCGCGCGTTAACTACAGAGTGTACGAGGAGCTTCGTTTAATCGGGATGATTAGGTCTAGTAATGGTTGATTTCGACTCAGTGCATCTCAGGATCTTTAGAATAATGACGGACTATATATACATTAGCCTTTTGTGAGAGCTTACATAAGTTTATATATTTGTTTGCGGTCAAATGTGAGATCGTAAGAGATGATGTTTTTTTCAAATACACGGACATGTTTTTGCATCAAATAGATACTTGTGTGGTTATTATCTTTCGATTTTACTTTTGGAGCGTGCAGTGGCCCCTCCCCACCCAGATTATTCAAGCATGATTTGTTTTAGCGTCACTCCTTTGGCAAGCTCGTTATCTTCTTTTTTATTATACTGGGTGAAACCCGAAGCGAGTGCCAAACGTTAGCAGCGGCTTCGGTTGTGTATCCCTGGCGCTTGTTCCATTTTTTGTCCTCCTTCCCCGGGCCAAAAATCTTTATGTACATCTTTGGTTTAGATCCGTTGGTGAGGTTGCAGTGTACGTCGTTCCCTCCGGTTTGATGACTCTGTTTATGACGTAGACAAGTCACATGGACTTTTGTTCCATCTTAAAACAGTCAACGTATGTGTTTTCTGAAGCTTTCGATTGCAATGTTCTTCTTGACCTTTTTCATTTTCAATTGTGAACATTTGTGAAAAGAGGAAAACCTCACAGCTTTGAAAATGGCTTTTCGTCGCGCAAATTATAATGGATGGAGCAAAGAAGCACAACACCCACAAAGAATAAAGCATGTTTTATCCTGAATTTGCAACTCTACATCACACTTATAGATCGTGGCAGTACAGACGCTGCAGCGTTCGGTCCATCCAAACCCAATGAGGGCCAATATGCCTCAGGACAGTTTGAGCAAGTGCGGTTAATAATAAATGATTTATTAGAGGGCAGTCTGACAAAAGTTTGCCGAATTTAGAGAACAAAGATACAGGCTGTTCAGGCGCATTGCAATTTGAAAAAAAATTAATCCTTTATTTAAGGAAAACCGACGGTAAAAGTTTAAAACAAACATGGAGGAAAAGCCAGTAGGAAAAACCTCGTGGTAACTTACTGAACGGCGCATGCGTACACGCGATTGCATAATAATACGTCGGAACACACGGCCTACGACCGTTTCCGCGAAAACGGTTCGTATGGCAAAATCCCAACCGAGTAAAAACTAATCACAGCGCTCGGATTTACCTCAAGACTACTTGGCCGTATGAAACTATCAAAGTGACCCTATGGGGGACCCATAGATATATTATGCAGAATACAATTGTTTATTTCATGCGGTCAAGTCTAAGGTTAAAAAGTAAACGTGATATTTAATTCTTATACCCCCTTAACAATAAGTAAGTTCTTAAGAGGGAATAGTCGGTAGTTCACATTTTGGTAAATGTTTATCCCACCGACTTGTCCGGCACAAAATTAGCCGTCATCCCTGCAACAATAGCTTCACCAATCATTGATAAGTTACATGTCATCGGTGCCATGAGGTAATTTTTATGAAGCAGAATACAAATTAACATTTGAATCAGTGTCCGAACGATTAATATATCGTGTTTCGATGAATTGTTGTGGAAATTTTGGTAAAAAGTAGAAAACGTTTTTCAAAGCACTTTGAATGGATAATTAATGGCTAGTGTTTCGAGACAAGGGCTACTTGAATTTAAACTGATAAGAACGTCTTGGGCTGAGATTCGATGGCCCGAAAATGTAGGCAGGGTAAATCATAGATCACGAATTATGCATGAACCCAAGAGGAACATAAATGGTTTAAATGGAGGCTTGTTTTAAACAATAACAAGGCGACACCACAACATCGGGAGCTACATTCCCTACACTTTGCGAAAAGTCATGAGCTACTTAAACGTGCACCTGCTCTTTTGTACAGAGAAGATGCAGCAGACGGGGCCTTTTGTGTTAATTGTCCTCCTCTAAGAAGACTAGAATGTCTAACCCTTTGCAGATGTCATAGCATAAGTAGCGCATGCTCCTGAGTTATATCAAGACCCTGAGTGTTAGTCTGGCCTGGGGCTTGAACCAGACCTCTAACCTTAGACCTCGGAGCTAAAGTCGCCCAGGAGCCATCAAACTCGCCAAATTGAGAAGCACTCTGTTTTTTTTACTAGGTATGAACAGACTATCCTGCAATTGTCCTGCTCGTGATGTTGATATTTTACAGAGTCGCATACTAAGAAATGTTATGTTTACAACAATGAGTAGTGGAAATATGATAGTTTTGTTGTCTTTATTTGAAAATGATGTGGTGTTCCAAAGATTTTTGGACGATTGTAGTTTGCTGGTGCACGACGCTAAGAATCAAGGAGGTAACAATGTACTAGAAGGAACGAGAATGGCGATCATGACGAATGATATAAATTAACATACCTTCCAAGGCAAGCAATGTAGCGGCCGAGTTCTGATTTTGGACGCTTGCGGCCAATTTTCTTATTTTGGAAACTGGTGTATGATTTTTTTTTTCTTTTTTCTTTTAATTTTGACGGTCGTGTCTGATTTTTGACAAAGGGGCCGATTTTTCGATTTTGGACAGCAAATGATCAGTTATCCAAACAAGTCAATTATCCTAGACTCCAAGCGCGTCTCCAACTAGACCAGCGGTGACCAAGAAGAAATGAGAGGAAAACTCACTTGTGATTTCAATGGTGAAGTTACAGGTGACATTGTTTCCTGATTGGTCCATTGCATGACACAGAATAACACGATTCTTTTATTGAACGATTGAGGAGGTTGGTAGATTTGCTGATCATGAGTTGTCCGTAGCAACCGGTTTCGTGCAGGTAACCGACGATAAAAATTTTTCTCGTTCAGCATAAGATGACATGGGGTTTTTTGGACATGTGACACCAAACGTGAGAGAGAAAAAGATCTGGAATGGAAAAGAGTTCGTTAGTTTCAAGCGAAAGAACAAACATAAATCAAGCTGACATATCACCTGATGTCAACTCTAACCTGACCTTCGTACAGAGTTTTAGTATTTTTCACAACAGAAATGACGCATGGAACACTCATCGATTTCCCAATCTTTAAGCTCGCAATTAATTTATTTTTATCAGCACTTGCACAAAATATCTCCTTGGCTCGTTATCAAAATGGCAGAACCTATTATCAGTCGGGTCGAATACTGGCTTGGTTAACGGGAACATAGAAAAGGCTTTCAAATCTTTCCCGAAATAATTTTTAACTGGAAAATAACAGTTTCCCATAAAATAATGAACAATTAAAACTTATGATCACACGAACACAATAACATACGCGAAAACGTTTATCGGGGGCAAAAAGCTCAATATAGTATGAAGGTGGCAAGTTATGGGTAAACAAGTTGTGTACACAAAACTTATTGAAAAGGACTGCTGGACACAAAAATAGAAACTGCGGACGTAACACAAAGTTCGTACTGATATGGAAACCAGAAGAGAACTTAAGTTCCAAAAAACATGGTTAGGTAGTTATTTAAAGCCCTCTCTACTCGATTATTTCTTAGAGGGAATTTTCTGTGTAATAATAATGGTCTAGGATAAAATATGGACTGGACTGTTTTTTGGACGATTTTTTGGACGACTTTTTTGAACGATTTTTTGGACCATTTCATAAGGGGGGCGGCACACCTTTAGTACTCAGGGAGGAGTGGGTGCAGTCGAGAAGTACTGAGGGAGGGGTTGGGAAGAGTTTTGTTAGTCAGGGAGAGGTGGTAGGTGGTTGTAATTGTAAACACTACTGGTTCATGGAGATTTTACTCGATCGTACAGGTTATTTTAATCGGTTTTTCGACTGCCTTCAATCAAAATGTTTTCGCTGGGCCGCGTTGTTTCTTTAATTTATAGTAATGCGAAAATGCCACGTATACATTGGACGTAAATTTTTATTGAAAATATCGCGTTTACGATCTTTTACTGTAGAGTTACTAGTCTGGCGTAGGTTATGCGTGTGCCTTTCGAGTCGACTTGTGCACCATCAGTTTTCCTTTGGGTATATAGTGTGTAATTACCAGATTTATCTATCTTCTTTTTGTCATTGAAGTTATCAGACGAGATCACGAGATTACCGGTCCTTGGCCCCTGAATAGAGTTCACAAGCACTATCGTAATTTTTACGTTTGTAGGTTTACTATATGAAATCATTTTTGGTACAATCGAGTGTCTTGAGTGCATTTAGCGGGTTTTGATTGTTTTTAAACAGGCGCGCGGAAGAAAGTTTAGTGGTGAACAATAAAGACAATAGAGTGTTTATGTCTCGGAACTGGCATAGGGTAAAATATGGACTGGACTGGACTATTTTTTGGACGATTTTTTGGACTATTTTGGACGAGTTTTTGGACTATTTTGGACGAGGTTTTGGACTATTTTTTATACTTTTTTTGGACAATTTTATAAGGGAGGAGGCACACCTTTAGTACTCAGGAAGGAGTGGGTGCAGTCTACAAGTACTGAGGGAGGGGTGGGGGAAGAGTGTTATTACTTAGGGAGGGGTGGTAAGTGATTGTAATTATAAACACTACTGGTTAATGGAGCTTTTATTCGATCATAATAATTGTTGATTGTTTTTGAACTGGCGCGCGGAAGAAAATTTAGTGGTGAACAATAAAGAAAATAGTTTTTATGTCTCGGAACTATCGGTCTGATAGTTGTTCCTTGGAAATCTGATGTTCTTAAAACTAGCATATTTGCCCGAGAAACTTCGCTTCTCGGGCAAATATTTCTTTTAAGAACATCAAATTTCCGCGGGGCAACTAACAGCTGATAGTTCCTCGACAGAAACACTCTATTGTTTAACTAGGTATTTCGGTGTTGTGTGAAATTCTGTGATCTCGTTTGATAAGATCACTGACAAAAGGAAGATAGATAAATTCACTACTAACATACTCTATACACAAAGAAAAACGTAAAGCAACTGATGGTGCACACACAAGTCGACTCAAAAGGCACACGGATAACTCAACAGGGAAGGATCGTAAACGAAGTATTTTAAATATAAATTAAAGTCCAGTGTTTACGTGGCAGTTTCGCTTTCGCATAACGGAAATTCCGATATCTCGTCTGATAAAATGAATGACAGAAGGAAGAGAGATAAATCTGGTAATAGGCCTTTTGCAGGAGTTGATCATGTGACCGATTTCCCCTTAGCAACGCCATGCTGACTGGCAAGCCATTCTCTGCGTTGCATGACAACCAGCTGTTATCTTTGTATTGAAGCGTGTCTCTTTCTTGTGTTTAAAGTGCTCTAAAGGTCAATCCTAATCCGTCCTTTTTACAACTGGAAATATATTATTGCCAAAGCTTACCATACAGTGAATTTTGTGAGATTTTCGACCGAAGAAAGAGAATTTTGACGAAGTTTTGACTTCGCGAAGTAAGCGCCAGCAAGACAAACATGGCGGAATCAACAATGAGTAAGTAACGCAAGTTTTTCGCTAATATCTGAAGTTTTTTTGCATTTTTTTTTTTCAATATTAGTTACAACTTATCAGATGAACCTTCCTTTAACAGGTAATGAGACTAAATGCTTGTCGTTCGATCTCGATTCGACATTCAAGGACGCCTCACAGACAGAAGCACAACAAAAACAATCTGGACCATGGGAATCTCAACACACGAGAAATCGTAAGTTTGTTTTCAGTTTGAAGATCTTTAATAAAAGACGACGAGAATGATGTTTTAAGATTGCTATCAATTATTCTCTCGACTAATCCTGTATTTCTTCACATATTTTAGCTGAACATCCTTCCAAGAGGATAAAGAAGTCCAATGATCATTGTTGTGTTCCAGAGTGTGAGGGGGACGCTCGATACGATTCCTCTCTGTCTTTTCATCGAATCCCAAAGAATAACGACCTTAGAAAGATCTGGATTTCAAAAATTAGAAGAGATGAAGGTGATCTTTTCAAGGTTAGAACTGTTTGCTCGATTAAGTGAACACCAATTGATCTAGCATTGGACATGATAGTAAATGTAGTTCGTGGCATTTTTATCAATCATTGTAATTTAAAGCTCATGTTTCTTTTTCATAGATTACAAACAATACCAGAGTATGTTCCAAGCATTTTTCGGAGGAAGACTTCTTGCCCACTGACAATGCAGGACGTCGACTTTTAAAGCAAGGTGCATTTCCTCACATATTTACATGGAAGCCAAATGCCAAAGTGAGGAGAAAAATTATTCGTCATGTTGAAAGGTAACTTTTCTTTTCATTGTTATGTTAGAATTCTAGAGTATTCCATGCTTAAAGGTCATTCTGTTCCTATTTCTAGGTCTTCGACTGAGACACATGACAATGTTGATGTTGACATGGAAGAAAACCAACAACCTGAGATCAGCAGTGAAAGTAGTGAAATAGATGTTCTTAGAGAACAGTTGAAGGCCTTAGAGCTAGAGTTGAAATCCACCAAAGATGAATATTCAGAATTCAAAACCTGCGCACAATTAGAAATTCAGAAGGCAAACTTGGCTACAAAACAGGCAAGAGATGAAATAGAAAAACAAGAAGTTACTCTGAAAATAAATAAATTTGGGGTAGAAAGGTTTACTAGGGATAATAGTAGCATTAAGTTTTATACTGGGTTTCCTACTTATGAGCACCTAATTGCTTTCTATGAATTTGTCAAGCCATCTGCTGAAAACATGACATACTGCTATGCTTCAGGTGTACTAGATAGCAGGCCATCATCGCGATCAATGCTTTTGATTGATGAATGCTTTATGTGTCTTGTTCGTATCAGACTTGGATTATTTCAGCAGGATCTTGCTGTTCGCTTTAATTTACACCCTTCATCAGTAAGTCGAAAGCTCACCACTTGGATCAACTACCTTTATTTTTTGTTAGCTTCTCAGTCCATTTGGCCAACCAGAGAGCAGATAAATAATTCCATGTCAGATGAATTTTTAAACCTCTATTCCAACACAAGAGTTATAATTGATTGTACAGAGTTGTATGTACAAACACCATCTTCTTTACTTTTACAATCACAGCTCTACTCTGCTTACAAGAGTAATACAACATTAAAGGGACTTGTGGGAATATCTCCGAAAGGAGCCATTATTTTCGTTTCTAACCTATACACAGGTGCTATTTCTGATAGGGAAATAACCAGATGTTCTGGAATACTTGATCTTTTAGAGCCTGGTGATAGTGTCATGGCAGACAAAGGTTTTGAAATTGAAGACTTGCTACTGGTGAAAAATGTAACTTTAAATCTCCCTCCATTTTTGCAAAGTAAAAGCCAATTTGCTAGTCATGAGGTCAAAGAAACGAAAAGTATTGCCAAGTTACGAATACACGTAGAGCGAGCAATACGAAGACTGAAAGAATTTCATATTTTTGATTCAGATATACCTTTAAATACACTTGGGTCTGTCAATCAAACATATACCATAGCATGTTTACTAACAAATTTTCAAGGTCCACTTATTAAAGATGATGAGTAGTATCGAATAGATACAAAAAACCAAAAGCTATAATTAGTACCTGACTTGAGCTTCTTCATTGTGAACCAAATAAAAGTGACTCTTTTCGACATATGATAGAAAATCACTCTGACTTTCATTGTATTATTTGTAGAACTGTTATGGTTTCACTTGGACATAGGATGACAATCATTATTAAACTCAAAATTAAATTAATTTTTACAGTAATATTATCATCAAGGTTGCAAATAGTAATTAAAGAAAAAGGCATCAACTTTATCCTTTGCATTTTGAAAAAACTCTTTGTCATAATAAATTCTTGAACATACAAATGTACAGTCATCAATATAACTAAAAAAGTCACACCACTGTAAGCCAGTGAGCCCCAGTTGGCATTGCAATTGGTAAAAATACTCATGTGTTGTCTTAAGAGAGTACTCATTTTGGGTATTCTTGGACAAATACCTCACATTATCAAAACTTGTCTCACCCTCTTTTACAACTTTGACTTCCAATAATCCAAAAGGATCTAGTCCATTTTCAGAAGCAGCAATGTCAAATACTTTTCTGTCAGGACTACACCCTAACCATGGGCACTTTGGGTTGATGATAAGACCTGAAGGGAAAAGGTTGACCTTGTTTTCCTTAGCCTCACTTGCATAAATTGATGCTGCCTTTGGCTCTAACTCAATTCCTCGTCTCATAGGAGCTGTTGTCACATGTCTCGAAGGGTTGAGTTGCTCCACAAGCCTTTCAAAGTTGCCAACTCTTCTAGCCACCAAACCAAACTTGCTTGCTGTAATCCTCTTTTTACGCAGAAGATACCACAACTGACTTGAATTTTGTTGCACAGTTTTACTATGTCAATTGCAACATCTCTGTCAAGATTCAATGATTCCAGTGCAGCTTGCTTATCACTGGTTAAACAAATTGTGAAGGCATTTTCAAATCTATCACCAGAGTCTTCATAAGGCAAAAGTGGGAATCCTGCTAAAGTGAAATCATTAATAATGTAATCTTGCGAAAGCTTTTGCTGGTAGGACAAAACACTTCCTTTTAGTGCACTACCAAATTTTGTAGCCACAGTTTCTAAGTTAGCGAGATTATCTTGATGGGGAAGAATACTAGCTATAATAGGCACAGGAGATAGTTTTTCAAAGGAAGTTGAATGAAGCAGTCCATAGTACTTAGATGGTGAATATAGAGTTGATTTGATAAATTTCGAATAATTTGCACCCATTTGAGGTTTCTTGACTAGGATGTCTTGAATTTGCTTTTGTTCGATCTTTTTCCCTCTTGGAACGCTCCATCGTTGCTTCATACTAGTACAAGTCAAGTCATCAGGCAGAGATCTAAGACCAAGTTGTTTACAGTGTGCCAGGTAGAAAAACAAAGCAATGATGTGGTGGCAGTATCCATCTATTCCAGCAACACAACTGCATTTCCCGCTCAATGATTTCTCTTTCAACTCAATATTTGCTGAGATATTATGCGGGGACTCGGTTTTTTTCATTGATCGAAAGCATTTGGCTGTTATAGCAACATAGTCAGTCGTGTAACTATCTGAAAGAAAGAAAATATACGCTTATCAGAATCACGCATCACGAGCGGTTAAGAATTTAACAAATTGTTCCCTCAAAAAGTGTTACGGTCACTTTGTAACTTAAAATAAGAAAATATAAAGCTTTCATACTATATATTTCTGTCGTAAGTAAATACCTTTAATTTCGTGCAGATAGCCAGGTTCTGCGAAAAATTTGTACGCTTTCACTGTGTTTTGACATCCAGACTTGAGTTTGGCGTAAGTCTCGACGTCCGCGAACGTCAAATTTGGAATCAAAGACAAATCTTGAGTCCCATTATCTGCTAAGACAAGGATTGCTTTAAAATTTTTACTATTCTTCCGAAAATGTTCCAAGAAAAGGTAAGAGATTACGGCAAAAACTTGCGATAGTTACCCATTGTTGATCCCGCCATGTTTGTCTTGATGGCGCTCACTTCGCAAAGTCAAAACTTCGTCAAAACTCTCTTAGTTCCGTCGAAAATCTCACAAAATTCACTATTTGGTAAGCTTTGGCAATAATTATTTTCCAGTTGACAAAGAGACGGATTAGGATTAATCGTTAGAGCACTTTCAACACAAATAAGAGACACGCTTCAATACAAAGATAATAGCTGGTTGTCATGCAACACAGAGAATGGCTTGCCAGCCAGCATGGCGTTGCTAAGGGGAAATCGGTCACATGATCAACTCCTGCAAAAGGACTATTACACACCGTATACACGTTTTTCGAGGTGTGCGTTTTCGAGGTCTGAGAGAATTTTGCTTTGTACGATTGTACCAAAAATTATTTCATATAGTAAACGCACAAACATTAAAATTGCGATAGCGCTTGTGAATTCTATATTTACGGCTAAAGTCAAGGGCCAAGGAACGGAAATTCTGTGATCTCGTCCGATAAGATTAATGACAAAAGATAGATGGATAAATCTGGTAATTACACAAAGGAAAACTGACGGAGTGCAAGTCGGCAAAAAGCACACGGATAACCTATGCCAGATAACTCAACAATGGAGGATCGATAGTAAAAGCGATATTTTCAATAAGAATTAAAGTCCAGTGTTTACGTGGCATTTTCGCTTTCGCATGGCTAAAAATTTAAAGAAACGCCGCGGCAAAGCGCAAAATGTTGATGTAGGAGAAGTCAGTAGAAAAACCGATTAAAATAATTATTAGGATCGAGTTAAAGCTTCATTAACCAGTAGTGTTTACAATTACAGCCACCTACCATCCCTCCTTGAGGAATGACAGTCTTCCCCCACCCTCCCTCAATACCTGTCGACTGCACCCATCCCTCCCCGAGTACTAAAGGTGTGCCTCTTCCCTTATAAAATGGTCCAAAAAATGGTCCAAAAAATGGTCCAAGAAATGGTCCAAAAAATAGTCCAAAAAATCGTCCAAAAAATAGTCCAGTCCAGTCTATATTTTACCCTATGACGGTTACCAGTGTGTCGCCGTACCCGCGACCACAATGTGACAAAAATGATAAAGATTTTGTTACTCTTACTTAGCAAACGACGAAGGGAGACGTGATTATTTAGATAACGCTGAACATGCTGCACTAACGACACCTTTTTTCGTTTCTTCTTCGTACCCGAAAAGCAAAGGTCGAAAATATTGTAAATGCAGAAATTGAAAGAAGATCAAAGCGGTCTACAAAAAACATTATAGCAACTAAGACAGTTTTATCGCCTGAAACGAGGAACTGGACGAGAAGTCGCTTGATGTTAGAAGGGTTTCAAAGAACAGTAATTCTTAAAAATAATTAGAAATATTATGGAAAAAATCACTTAATAAGGTTTTTGCGACATCATGTCGCCGTTATCACATGATTACTGCAATGGGCAGTTTGCAGTCAGCTATCGCTGCCATGAAGGTTAAATGAGGGAGTTGTATACAAACCTATGGCTGATGCAAGGAGAAATTTCTGATACGGATGCAGACTGCTTGAGTGAAGACTACGGGCGCTGGGATTTCAACTGGAAACGTTCAGTTCATTCGATTCTTTCGTTTTCTAAGAGGAGAACATTTGTGAAAGATTTGATGCCAGTGCCTCTCAGATATTTAACAAATGGTAAACATCACAGCGTACACTATTGAGTTATGGATGCACGCGGGAGGTTGCTAAGCACGAAAGAAGCGTAAGAGTAGCTCGAGGCGATAGCCGAGAGCGACTCTAGCTTCTTGAGTGCTTAGTAAACCTCCCAAATGCATCCATAACTCAATAGTGTACGCTGTGGTGTTTACCATTTGTTTTATAACATAACATTAATACATTGTAGCTAAAGAGTTCCCTTTTATTTGACAAATCTTACGTGACCAGAAAAAACAAGCGCGCGCGGAAAAATAGTCTTTGCATTTGCTCACGTCAGCAGCGTACACCCATGGGCAAATGGGGGACGCTAAATTGACCAATCAGAGCGCGCGCTTTACTTTGGTTATGTTATAATAAAAAATGAGCTTGTCGCCATGTTGATGAAAGTGAATGGATAGAAAAGTAGCGACATATTACTTGGTTCTAACTTACTGTTTGATGTTTTGCACCTGACCTTTCACAAATGTTGAATGCATTCCAGTAATTTTGAATCGGAGCACTTTCAGATCGAGTGTTGAGAAACCAAATCAAGGAATTTAAAACAGCAAATCAGAAGAAAGGAAAGTTCCTAAGAGCCAATGAGAACTAAAAGTGAAATTACGACTTTCGATTGAAATTGCTCTAAACGACAAATACAATGATCTTATCCTTGATATTTTCACCGTTATTGAGCTCCTGGACAAAACTGCCCCGCTCTCATCTCTGTCTCAGTTGAAACTTCCATCACCTCGATAGCGCGAAACTAAAAGGTATCCAATGTATCTTTCACGTTAGTTCACCTCCTGAAAAGCAGCCCCCGCTTCTTTACATGGGACATTTCAGCCAACGGAATTCTCCATGAAACACACTAAAATGTTACTTACCTCATTTGTAAGGTTAAGCCTTGAAGTATGCGATCATTTCCATGCTAAACATCTTAACACTAAGAAGGATCTAAACAGTCACTGAATCTTTTTAATTTTTTTTTGTTTTAGCTTCAAGGCATTTACAATCGAGTTGAAAGAAACTTTCTATTCTAATCATTATTTCAATATGTATCTTAGAGAAAGCCCGATTTTGATCCACTTTTTCCGTCACACAACGGTGCAAAATCAATGTTGCGTGACAGAGAAAAAGCGTGACAAGAGGACTACGATTGCGCTCCCTGCTGTCAAAAAGGCTGCTCAATACTGTTTTAAATATTGTATATACAATAAAGGATTAATCAAGTATAACAAATACGTTGATATCATGTTTCGAAATAAAGAATCAACATAACTGAAAATAACTTGAGCCGGTTAATAAACTCTTCAACCTCAGTCACTAACATCTAATTTCCCCTTACAATATCACTTCTAAATCAAACGCTACGGTTATGAGTAAAAAGAAAATGATCTCAACTGAATGAAGCTCTGGATTGTAAAAAAAATTTCTTCGCGTCAGTACCATCACTAATGTAAAGCACACAGTATGGGTAACATGCCTACCGATGTTCAGGGAGCGTAGAGGGCTAAAGGAAGTCTTCCTTGGGTCTCCCAAGATTTTCTACAATCTAAATTTGTGCATAAGTGGGATGATAGTGTTTTCCATTGTTGATATAAAACCTTGTTGACGCAGTTCTCAAAATTTGGCTGAATTGAAGATAGCTAAAACGAAGTTTAGCTAAAGAAGGGCAAACTGTTGGTTTCACAACCGGCCGACTGTTATTCAGGTACAAGCTACAAAAAAAAATTATGAGTTTGGTTACGATATCTTTCTACTAGCAAACATGGCGATCAAACATGGCGGTACATACACACACACAGACACACACACAGACACACACACAGAGACACAAACACACACACACACACACACAAACCATAATTGCATCGATCTTTCTAACACTAAATACCTCATCATCGTTTACGCCAAAAAAATTAAACTTCAAAAAATCGTTTTTGATAATTCAAAGACAGTTTGTCTCACAATTTGTGGCAGGTGTAACTTGGGGGAGGAGAGGGGGGGGGGGAGAAACTGCCTGGAAGGGAGGTAATCTGGTACTCTCTCCCTTTTTTTCCCCTTCCTTTCCCATCTCCTATCATATCTACCTCACGGAGTAATCTGTAATCTTCGTGACTTTCGATGGTCTAGCATTTAAATACTCAGGCATTAAAGGGATACTTTCCACCAAATTTTAACATTTAATTAAAATGTAGATATTTTGCCAAAACAACTACTGGAAGAAGAAAAGGTTCCCTAAAACCTTTCATTCGATTGAAATCCTGGTGCAAAAGCGCGAAACTCACTCAATTCAAGGACCGGAAGTTGAAATGGCTCCTGGTTAAACATAGCCTGCGAACAGGCTCCCCGTTTAATCAGACGTGGGGACACAGAAACCTTCCCCTTCCTTCCCGTGCTTCGCGCCCTCCAAGCCGGGAGCCTGCTCGCAGGCTAAGTTAAACACGTAATCAATGACGTAATAGGAGACCTGAAAAACATACGAGCGATCGTAATGGAGTCCAACTCTAGAGGTTCGAGTTTTCCTTTTCGGATTCATCGTCGGTGATCTAGAGTGCAGACACTCAAGGAACTGAACCATATATGTGTTTGAGCCTTAAGACAGTGAGGCTAGTTCTGACTCCTCGAAAGAACCAGATTAAGCCGATCCATTCGAGCGATTACGAAACAGACTGGTAAGCGATTTCTCTGAGTTACAATTTTCGCTTTTCGGCGAAATCTCTTCGTTTGTCACCTCACAAAGTGAAGCGATCGTTAGATTTGAGAAATCCAGCAGTGTTTGGCCTTAAAAATGTAGGACCTCATTTTGATTAGACCGGCATTTGTTTTTAACACAATAAAGCTATTCTTTCACATTCGCTGCACGTGTTATATAAATCTTAAACTTGCGTAATTCCTCATTCTTTTACTTCTTCTTCACCTTCTTCCTCTTGATCCGAATTTTCCTCCTCACTCTGAACCGGGGTGGACGTAATAAACTCTTTGGGCGAAGTGCGTTGTGTGCTTTTACTCTTTACTGGAACGGACGTCTGACAACCTGCCAAGTTATTTTAGCGTGCGGTTTGGTTACTTTCTTCGGAACGGCCAAACTACTGTCACAACAGATTTGTATTTTTATGTATGTTCAAGTGACTACATTTGCCTCTAGCGGTACGACTGCTCCGAAATTGCACAGAGACATCTATCCCTATTTTGGGAGTTTGGGTGCTGACATCTTGAGCTTGGGGTGAGAATGCTACCGATGCAAAACCTAATTGTTCGGTAACTCTCTTTGGAAAGGGAGAGCTGTTCATTTTCTATATGTGCATCGAGGATCTGGAACACGCACCGGGTGAATGAGTTGGGTTATAAGTTTGAAAGAGCTTTTAGCTACATTTTTCATTCAATGAATACAGGTACATATTTGATATTATATATGCAAAGCTAAAAAGATTAAGAAAAGTTATCAAAATGCTAAAACCAAACGTTTTCGGCTGTTTGTCATAATCAGGGTTGAAAGTGTTGACCGTCTGTACATACCTACATATCTTATGTGACTCCCGATGGGAAAAGTTTAGAGACATAAAAATGACTTGTTTGTTCAAACTGGGGTGGAATTGTTGGATCATTAGCCCCTCGACGATCCTTCGGTTGTGGAATGTTTCTGCTGAGGGGAGAACACGCCAAGTGAAAGAATGTGATGGATTTTCCCGCAAGTGTTTTGCAGGTTCAGAGGTGTGAGTAGGACAGGTCTATATTTCTTTTACAGGTAATACATACCCTTGCAGCTTTCCGTTTTCTGAATGCTCCACGTAGTTGTTGTCGATTTTGTTTTGATAATTTCGCGCTAGTGTCACGGACTTGTGAAGATGAGAGTTTTTTTTCGTCCTCAAGCCTATGTTTGTTTTTACAGACGGATTAATATAAAGATTTAAGGGAACAGCATTGTATTTTAGAAAGGGCTTTCATCTTTAAACCCATAGATTTCGCCTGAACCGACTGTTCCTCAAAAGAGTCTGCAGTGAAATAGCGAATGCAGCACAGACGGATAGAGTTTGTTGGGTTCTCAAAATCGGATCGCGTGTTTTTCACGGCTCTCGTCCATAACCTAGCGAATTTAGGATCTTCGGGTCATTTATGAAGGCTTACACCATCGCTACGCGTATTGGAACATCCACCGGCCACACATCGTTGCGGTATTATTGTACTTTTGGGGCGCGTATTTTATTGAAGAAATCTCGGTGCTCTTGTGAAAGAAATCTCAACGGAAGTTAAATGAGTTCTCCCTTCTACGTCACTTCCGTTGGGAGGCAAAGCCCTACGCTCGAACCACACGTTGAGAAAAGTTTCAAATTTAAACGAAAACAACAAAAGATTTACCCGTTCTTTCAACAGATTTGTTTTACTTAAGTTGTTATCCGTCTTTTCTCAAAAAGTCATCACAGGCGAGAGAGTATCCCTTTAAGCTTGATTTAACAAATGGTGAACGGCATAGCGTATACTATTGAGTTATGGATGCACGCGGGAGGTTGCTAAGCACGAAAGAAACGTAAGAGTCGCACGAGGCGATAGCCGAGTGCAACTCTAGCCTCTTGAGTGCTTAGCAAACCTCCCAAGTGCATCCATAACTCAATAATTCACGCTTTTTTTATAACATAACATTGATACATTGGAGGAACAGAAGTCCTTTATTGAGCTACATCACAAAAAAATGTTTTGTGTAGTCTTACATGACAAGAGAAAACAAGCGCGCGAAAATTCATCCATAACAACTAACTGCACACCAGCAACTCGATAAAGTTTAATCACGCTTCCTGAAATACCGACCAAAATCCTCTTTAATTTATGAGCTCTGAATCCAACAAACGGTGAAAGAGTTCAGCAAAACTATGAGCAAACTGTGGTGTTTACCATTTGTTTTATTAACATAACATTGAAACATTGTAACAAGAGTTCCCTTTTATTTAAAAAATCTTACGTGATCAGAAAAAACAAGCGCGCGCGCAAAAATAGAGTTTGCATTTGCTCACGTCAGCAGCATATACCCACTGGAAAATAGTAGATGATGAATTAACCAATCAGAGCGCGCGCTTTGCTTTAGTTATGATATGAATGAAAATGGAAAAAATCAATAGACGAAACTTCTAAATATGTCTCTTACGACTTGTTCCGATACCAGTGATGAAAAAGAATAAACTTTCGACAGCACTAACATAACAGCTTTCACAAAAACAGTATTTTCAAATAAAATTGCAGTTTCTGTGCTATCTTTAAGCCCTATAACAAAAGCAACAAAAATGACTGGGATTTGCCACACACGTGCAGTACGAGTAACCATTCTAAGCAACAGGGGCTCTCCCACTTTACGCGAGCGCACTTGCCCTCTTGTGCCAATTCCGTAGTGTCTGTGGAACTATAAATAAAATCCATTCGACCGTCAACCCTATGAAACACAAAACGTTTGTATGTAAGACTGAGAAATTAATACTTGTATCATCATAATGTACAATGGGGTGAGCAGCGGAGAAGGCAATAAATGCAATGATGTCATTTACTTAAAATTTACAAGTCTTTCTAAAAAACATGGGCCATCTTATGTCAAAAGCCCTCTGTACATAAGTCTTTCAAAACAATATGTAGCACAGAATTTAAGCTCTATGTAGCTTAATGTATTGAGAGAATTTAACTGTACATACAAAAATCATGGTAATTGTACTTTTCAGCTGTTTATACGCAGCATCAGTGAACAAATAGGAAAGAGGTGAAAAAATAAAATATAAATTAGTGGTCTGCATACACTGATAGAGATGAGATCTACATGCAACTTAATGGTACAACAGTCTCTCCTATGGGTACTGAGTAAACTTTATTTAAAACATAGAACTTATTTATAAAGAAGCTACATAGAGAGAATTTATAGTACTACATGTGGGTCATATACCCACGAGAGATCTTTTTGATTTATGATTTTTCTTCAGCATTGTTGCCCATATTTAATATCAAATATACATTTCAAGATTTTAAAACCCACAATAGGTTTTTTTTCATTTTGAACATCTAAAATGCAATTCTCCCCACTTACAATTGGTGTTTCGTCAATTGATACCTACAGTGTACATGTACTAGTTGATATTTTACTTTCTTCTTTTACACGTAGTTTATCACTTGCTCATGAACTGATCAATTAGATTAAACAGAAACTAATTACGTTTTCTAATAAAACTACATGATTTGTATATTCTGTATAAAAAATGGAAATGAAATGCATAAAGAGGACCTATTGAATCATGTTCATTACTGTTTCAAACCTTTTTCTTTGTCCTTTTTTCTCTTTTCAGCAATGTGGATGATTAAGAAAAGAACAAGGGCTTCAACAACGATACCAATAAAAGGCCACAAAGGGCCCAATGGATCTGTTAAAACAGAACAAAAAAGCAAACAATAAAACAACATGATAACATTGACAGGTCAAACCATATGTTGAACAAAACCTACGAGAGGCTGTGGGATTCTTTAGGACTGATACTGTAGTATAACTTGCAATCACATGATATGTTGTGCTAAGAAATGCCATCATTCAATTATTATATTTTGAATCAAATGAAAGCAACTGGCATTTCAAGAATCATAATGCTGATAATAATCAAAATAACCAAAATAGTATTAATATAGACACTGATAATTGTAGTGTTATGGATAATACTCAAAATCATGACAATGATAATTATTATAATAATAAATAATGGTAACATGACCAAGAAGATTCCAATTGGGTCTGACTAATCGTACCGGTGATTAACGAGATCAGACAAACATGGAGAAGGAGTCTGATTTGTCAGTCACAGCTGAAAAGTAAAGCTGTAAGTACAAGCATGGTTGTTGCTATGGCTATTGTGATAAATTCTGTGATTGGTGGATATATAAGCTGAGTGGACGTAGAATGATTGGCTGCTTTAGTTGTCTGATTACAGCCAACTGTCTGATTTCACTGCAAAGGAATAATAAGTGAAAAATAAAACAACAAATGCACTGATCCCATTTAAGGAAATTGCAATGACTATGATCACACTAATAATAATGATAATAATAACAACATTACCTGTGTGCTACTACATGTAAATGCAGCTGACAGTGATAAATCTGAGGAAAATTAAACATAAATGTACATGTAAACCATTTGCTACCTTTCTATAATATCAAGAAATGAATAGATATTCTAGTCTTCTCGGATAAGGACGAATAAACCGTAGGCCCTGTCTCCTGCAGGGTTGGGGTAGGAGACGTTAATTTACCACGCACAAGATAACTGTGTGGTGGATGTTCTCCCATGGGATGGGATGGGTGGCATGTATTTCTAGGGGGCGTAATCAGCCTCAACAACCCGAGTTGAAATAAAGTTACCTGTACCTACTACCATGACATAATCCTTTCATCCCTAACGGTGACTTCAGCATCTACACATAGAATGTAATTTCTCCAAGCTTACAAGACCACCTTGAATCAAACATCAAGGTGACGAGAATTAAGGAAATGATCACCAACTAAAGAGTTTCTTGATTTTTCGACAAATTCTCCTCCTCAGTAAAAGAGGAAATATATACAGAAGAGAATGAAGAATCTAGATGTTGTCGGTGTTGGGGTACAAAGTACGTCACAGTAATCTCGTGAGTGCTTTCTTTAACGCCCCTTGCTTAACCAAATTAACTAATTAATAGATGCAGGAGACAGGACCTACGGTTTATTCGTCCTTATCCGAGAAGACTAGAATGTCTATCCATTTCTTGATATTATAGAAAGGTAGCACATTCTCCTCAGTTTTTTTTAAGACCTTGAGTGTTGGTCCGGCCGGGGCTCGAACCATCGACCTTGACCTCCCGCACAACAGTCCAGCGCTCTAACCAATTGAGCTTACCGGCAGGCGGTTAGGCATTTACCCTGGTTCACCAGGAAAAAATGGTAAATACAGATCGACATGCCGTCTATGTACAGTACATGTAATGTAAAAATTGGGCCATTGAAATTTCACCAGGACACTGTGCTGGGTAGCCCTAAAATTTTGTGATCTCTAAAGCTGAATGAACCTTCCCAGGTATGCTGTACCAAGGAAAATGTCTCACTCGACCAAATGCTTTCCCTTCAACTCCCAGAAGTGGCTGCAATGTAACCTCTCCATACAAATTTAAAACTCAGTCTATTCAGCCAACAACTAAAGCAAGATGTTTTTTCCTTCTCATGACAAGAGTTAAACAACAAATATTCTGGGATCACTAGGTTCATACAAAGCAATTTATCAGTTTAAAGGTGTTAGCTATGATGTAATTACAATAAATTTTCTAAACTAGCTATGATGAGAGATTTACATTTCTAATCAGATAGTCAGATGCTGATACAGACTTTTCTAGAAATAAATTAAATTATAAAACTGTGTTTTCATCATGGGTACTTTACTTTCTATTTAATACAAAATGTACAATGCAGCTCTTTTACCCCTTTAAACTCCCGTGAGGGATTAAGACAGAACTTTCTCTTCACAGTATCAAATGAATACAAAATCACACTGACAAGTCATGAGAAGAAAGAAAAATATCAATAAGGGGATTATTAGTTGATCCAATACTAAATTCGCCGAAGTAACAGCTAGCAGAAGAATTGAATGGCAGACAGTAACAAGAATTACTTATGAGGTTTTGCTGCAATAGTTCATTGCACTTACTCTTAATAACTGTGTAATCTGTAACGTTGTACTCCTTAATATGCCTCAGCTTTACTTCCAAAAGGCAGGTGTACTTTCCCCCTTGTTGGACATCAAGCTTTGTAAGCTTTAGTGGGGCTAAAAAGCCCTGTTGCACATCTGGATCTGGATTCCACACACTCTCCAACAACTTCCCATCTTTAAACCAGGAAATCCTCTTCAGTGGGGTGGTGTTTTCATTTCCTCTTCTAGTTAGGTTGCAGAATATTATAATGCCGTCATCTGGATTAAGAACACTGGAAACTGAGACTTTCACTGCTGGAATTTCATTTCCTGAAATGCAAGAATGTGTAAACCATTACATGAAGATTGTAGTGGCTGACACATGCGAAGCAAAATTTCGACAACTATGAGTTTCGCAAATGAAGACACACTATTATGGGAATAGACAAACCAACATTCCAAAGATTCCAATATAAAGGCAAGATGCAAAGCTAGCTAAAACCTCAAACAAACTCACAAACGAACTATATATAAGCTCAAGGAAAGAACATTAGCACTTACATAACAGTCCCACTTGTAAGAATTGAACCAAAACAAACTTCAATATAAGGTAGGTATTCGGAAGCGAAACGGGAGATCCAAATAGACACTTTTACTCTAACACAGAAAACTGTAGTCTTACGACAACAACCATTAAACAAATTCCCAAACGATAAACTAAAAACTTCAACTACTCTCCTCTAAAAATCACGCACGTCAATGTTAAAAAAGGGTCTGTGTGATTTGCTTACGATATTACTTCGTAATCTCAAAGCACGCACACACGAGTCGCACGCGCACAAGTTTGTTAACGTCTTCTTAACAGTAGGCAAAAGGCGTGCCAGCCATTACAAAGATGAAGATTATTGGCCAAAAGCTCAAGCATCAGGTGGAGAGATTTTTCTGTTAACAAATACAATTTGCTTCCTAGTTGGAATGGAGATGGTTTATAGAAATATTTTGCTGCAAAAGGATTTTTATAAAAAGGTACTTTACCATTTAAGGTGAGGGCATAACTTTTTGATGATCACTCACCCTACATGTAAATTGCACATTCAAAGTGAAAAATAACAGGAACTTTGACTCTGAACAATGGCAAGTAACCACACTACAACTTAACAGCTCATCCTATTCTCAGTGGTTTAAAGGAGATAGCAGTAGTGTTTTTCCCCTCAATAAGATGCCAGTCTTCAGAAAAGTTACCCCCATCCCTTGGCATTTCCTCCAGTTTTCTGACAGTTTATTTTTACTCAATTCTATACTATGTGGATAGACACGACATACATAATAGACTTATTTATGCTGTGAGAGTACAAAGTAGTGAAATTTCATCTGAAATGCATAGACTTACCTGTAATAACGCTAACATTAAAGCCATGCCTCTTTGGTACGCTTACATTTTTCGCAAAAGCATGGCACTCATAGCTTCCAAGATCACCGTACTGACTGTCATCCTGAATTGTTACATTCTTCAAAGTCATGGTAGTGTACAATTTAATGTTTCCTCCTACAACGAAAGCAATTAACTTGTTTGCAGGAGAAGAATATGGCTTTGTACTGTACAGATTATAGAGGGGGAGGGGAGGGGGAGGGGAAAGGGAGGGGAGAGGGAGGGGAGGGGATGGGAGGGGTAGGGGAGGGGGAGGGGGAGGGGGAGGGGAGGGGGGTCCTGATCCCATTCCAGGCACGAATTGATAAAAAATTATCATGGCATCAAGTATCCAAGAAAGGAAAAGTTCAAATCTCTCTTGTTATACGTGCGAGGTTTTAGGGAAATCTTGATGTTCTGAAAAACGTAAGGAAATAAAATTCATGGGTCACATATAATTCAGGAGGGAAATCATGACTCAGCCTCGTTCACACTATTTATGACGATTTTAAGAATCCTGCTTTGGGAGTAAAGTTTGAGGTCCAGAAGTTGTTTTGTTTTTATTTTTTTCTGGAGCCAAATACATTATCTGTAATACAAAGATATACTCACTTATATTCTCTGTTCTTTGATTAAACACAAATCTATCCCCCCCTAACTTTCTGTATCGGTTAAGGCCATCTCTCCTATAAAACTCTATTCTATCTGGTAGAAGTTTACCAGATGCATCAAATGTAATGCAAGTAACGTTTGCTGAAGTGTACTCTAGAGGGTAGATGTTCTCTGGGAAAGGTTGTATGACTCCAAATGGTGGTTCCCCTGAAAAAAAAAAAAAGAAAAGAAAAAAAAATTGTACACGTCCATTTATTAAACTACAGGAACTGCACATAAATGTAAAGTATACTTGTTTCTAATATCCTAAGCACCTCCTACAGAAAATGCCATACACTGCAGGAAAATTAGGGAGATCCAGACTGGGATTACTCAAAAAGCTGCAAGGCAGGGAAAAAAAGGCTAGAAATAAGAAACCGGTGTGCTTTTCTGCATGGTGGGGACAGATTAATTTAATAATGGTATGGCTGTTGGCAGTCAGGGTACTTTACTTTCTGTTTAATAATGGTATGGCTTTTAACAAGCAGGGTATTACAGAGTTGATTGAATGCTTATTAGCCCAAGCAGATTCTTAGTGGCCGTACAAAATGTACAATGCAGCTCTTTTACCCCTTTAAACTCCCGTGAGTGATTAAGACAGAACTTTCTCTTCACAGTATCAAATGAATACAAAATCACACTGACAAGTCATGAGAAGAAAGAAAAATATCAATAAGGGGATTATTAGTCGATCCAATACTAAATTCACCGAAGTAACAGCTAGCAGAAGAATTGAATGGCAGACAGTAACAAGAATTACTTATGAGGTCTTGCAATGGTTAATTGTACTTACCCTTAATAACTGTGTAATCTGTAACGTTGTACTCCTTAATATGTCTCAGCTTTACTTCCAAAAGGCAGGTGTACTTTTCCCCTGGTTGTCCCCCCTTTGTAAGCATTAGTGGGGCTAAAAAGTCCTGTTTCACATCTGGATCTGGATTCCGCACACTCACCAACAACTTCCCATCTTTAAACCAGGAAATCCTCTTCAGTGGGGTGCTGAATTCATTTCCTCTTCTAGTTAGGTTGCAGAAGATTATAATGCCGTCATCTGGATTAAGAACACTGGAAACTGAGACTTTCACTGTTGGAATTTCATTTCCTGAAATGCAAGAATGTGTAAACCATTACATGAAGATTGTAGCGGCCGACACAAGCGAAGCAAAATTTCGACAACTATGAGTTTCGCAAATGAAGACACACTATGAAGCGGGGATATATTTTACGGACAAGCCTTGAATCGTTTTATTTAACGTAGTCGTGGTATCCAAGTACTTATCATAAACTGAAATATGAATTTATAAGGAAGAAGCTCAGCTAAATGCGAATAGACAAACCAACATTCCAAAGATTCCAATATAAAGGCAAGATGCAAAGCTAGCTAAAAACTCAAACAAACTCACAAACGAACTATATATAAGCTCAAGGAAGGGAACATTAGCACTCACATAACACTCCCGCTTGTAAGAATTAAACCAAAACAAACTTCAATATAAGGTAGGTATTCGGAAGCGAAACGGGAAATCCAAACAGACACTTTTACTCTAACACAGAAAACTGTAGTCTTACGGTAAATATGACAACAACCATTAAACAAACCGCCAAATGATAAACTAAAAACTTCAACTACTCTCCTCTAAAAATCACACACGTCAATGTTAAAAAAGGGTCCGTGTGATTTGCTTACGATATTACTTCGTAATCTCAAAGCACGCACACACGAGTCGCGCGTGCACAAGTTTGTTAACGTCTTCTTAACAGTAGGCAAAAGGCGTGCCAGCCGTTACAAAGATGAAGATTATTGGCCAAAAGCTCAAGCATCAGATGGATAGATTTTTCTGTTAACAAATACAATTTGTTTCCCAGTTGGAATGGAGATGGCTTATAGAAAAATTTTGCTGCAAAAGGATTTTTATAAAAAGGTACTTTACCATTTAAGATGAGGGCATAACTTTTTGACGATCACTCACCCTACATGTAAATTGCACATTCAAAGTGAAAAATAACAGGAACTTTGACTCTGAACAATGGCAAGTAACCACACTACAACTTAACAGCTCATCCTATTCTCAGTGGTTTAAAGGAGATAGCAGTAGTTTTTTTCCCCTCAATAAGATGCCAGTCTTCAGAAAAGTTACCCCCATCCCTTGCATTTCCTTCTGTTTTCTGACAGTTTATTTTTACTCAATTCTATACTATGTGGATAGACACGACATACATAATAGACTTATTTATGCTGTGAGAGTACAAAGTAGTGAAATTTCATCTGAAATGCACAGACTTACTTGTAATAACACTAACACTAAAGCCATGCCTCTTTGGTAAGCTTACACTTTTCGCAAAAGCATGGCATTCATAGCTTCCAAGATCACCGTACTGACTGTCATCCTGAATTGTTACATTCTTCAAAGTCATGGTAGTGTACAATTTAATGTTTCCTCCTACAACGAAAGCAATTAACTTGTTTGCAGGAGGAGAAGAATATGGCTTTGTACTGTACAGATTATAGAGGGGGAGGGGAGGGGGAGGGGAGAGGGAGGGGAGGGGGAGGGGGAGGGGGAGGGGGAGGGGGAGGGAAGGGAAGGTGGAGGGAAGAGGAGGGGAGGGGAGGGGGGGTCCTGATCCCATTCCAGGCACAAATTGATAAAAAATTATCATGGCATCAAGTATCCAAGAAAGGAAAAGTTCAAATCTCTCTTGTTATATGTGCGAGGTTTCAGGAAAATCTTGATGTTCTGACAAACTTAAGGAAATAAAATTCATGGGTCACATATGATTCAGGAGGGAAATCATGACTCAACCTCGTTCACACTATTTATGACGATTTTAAGAATCCTGCTTTGGGAGTAAAGTCTGAGATCCAGAGGTTGTTTTGTTTTGTTTTGCTTTGTTTTCTAGAGCCAGATACATTATCTGTAATACAAAGATATACTCACTTATATTCTCTGTTCTTTGATTAAACAAAAATCTATCCCCCTCTAACTTTCTGTATTGGTTAAGATCATCTCTCCTATGAAACTCTATTCTATCTGGTTGAAGTTTACCAGATGCATCAAATGCAATGCAAGTAACGCTTGCTGAGGTGTACTGTGGTGGGTAGATGTTCTCTGGGAAAGGTTCTATAATTGCAAATGGTGGTTCCCCTGGAAAACAAAGAAAAAAAACGAAAAAGAAAAAATGTACACTTACATCTATGAAACTGCAGGACCTGCATATACATGTATATTTGTATCTAGAAATGAGAAACTGGGGTGCTTTTCTGCATGGGGCCGGACAGATGTTAATTTGAAGCTGTAATAGATTTTTGCCCATATTGTACCTTACGAAGCTGTAACGCACAATGTAACCATACCTAAGCTATCTCTGATTGATATTTAAAAAATTGTAAGCCAAAGTGCACAAGTAGATCACTCTAAATAGTTCACACTGCTTTTTGTTGAAGTTCGAATAACGCGCATAAAAATTTCTAGATCATTCCGTTATCAGGTATTGTTATTTAGTAACTGCCCAAACACAGATCCAAAAACAGTAACATCGCAAGTTGTGTCATTTTCAATGACAATTTTTTTAAAAATCGTCCCTGCCACACTGAAACCATGTATTTTAATCCATCATGACATGAAAAGTTTGAGCAAGACTATAGCAACGCTTTGACAAAAAAATATTGCGATCTCAGAATTCCAGCACAGCAAAAAAATGTGATTTTCAAATTAGTATATCTTAAAGTCTATGTAATGGCGTAAAAATTCTTAGCGCATGAAAACAGTCTTAAATTTCACAAATACGACCTCAAACATCTTTCACTTCCAAATTCATGTATACGATCTTAAGGCCAACGAGCTACTGAAATTTCGTAGAACAAACAACACAATTACGTATGTGGTGATAGTACTCAGTCACGCTTTTAGATTTTTTCGATCAGTTCATCCTAAACTTTTAAAACTTCAAAATCAACATATAAGATTCAAGACACCACCTGCCATTTGTAACCACAAAAAAAGAAAAAAAAACTGCGAGGTTTTCGCTAGAGAAAGCTCGTAAAATGCATCGAGAGATCGAAATTTATTCGTACATTACGACAGTTATACGCTCACAAAGCTTCAAAGAAATTGAAAAACAATGCTGATATGAGATCGCAAATCATCTGGACGAAAGCTTCGGTTCTCTTCAAAGGTTTCAACCTCAGGTGAGGTGAATGCACTGATTTAACTTCACCAACACATCCACTGTGCTGAAAGTAATTTTTCTCTATTAACAGAACATACTTCCTTTCAAATCTTTATTTTGATCGGACATCTTGTAGATTTGACCGGACATTAATTAGCATTATTATACATTGTAGTCACCATCTATCTTCTCATTGGCTAAACGCCTACAGTTAATTCTGGGAAACAGCGCAACCTACAGATCATTCACTAATCTGTACCTACAGATTAGTGAATAATCTGTAAGTTGCGCGCGCAATACGTGATTTCTGGTGGAGCAATGTCAAGTTCACGGACACCGAGGTAAGAATGGCTTCTCCATTCGCTTCATCGACCCAGGGAGAAATTGAGAAATTACTTGAAGATAAAGATTCGGAAAATACTAAAAGAATGTATGATGAATCAATTATTGGATTCGGTTTTTGTGATACCCGGAATAATCAAGGTCTCGGTTAGTGTTATCAGCCTCAGCCTTCGGCCTCATCTGATAACACTTACCTCGACCTTGATTATTCCGGATATAACAAAAACTTCATTAAAATTATTTAGCATGATAAAATTCACTAGAATAATGATTTTCAAGAACTGAAATTAATTTTTTTATTTCATTATCAGTCTTGAGCATGAACACTTCATTATGCAGTTTTTCTTCATGATACTGCACGGAAACTCTCCACTGAAGTATTTTTTTCGTTCGATATCAGTACTTTATAGTAAACTGATATGCTGGGAAAAAATAAAAGCAATGTCTTAAGTCCTGTTTCCTTATTTGGTTATAAATAAACCTATGCAAGCCCTGAAGGTCACGCCAGAAAGACTGGATTAATTGCAGCGTAGCACAAGTCACGACGACACTCTGGGGACACTAAGAACCACAATTCTGACCGGATGGCCAATGCAGAAAGATCGAGTACCAATCAAGATCCGGGAGTAATAGTCTTACCGCGACGAACTTTCAGTACACAATGGTGTTCTTTTCAAAGGCTCGAGTGTAGTCATCCCCAGCTAAGTTACTGAGACCTGAAGTCAAATCCAGAATTCATTCCAGGCATTTAGGAGTAGAAGCTTGCCTGCGTAAAGCTAGAGACACTGTACTCTAGCCTGGTATGAAGGCAAAAGGGAGTAACCAAATCAAACAATGTTCAATTTGCAACGAATTTCAAGCTAAAAATCAGAAGCTTTTAATGCAAAGCCATGAACTTCCTAACCGCCCGTGGAGTTGAGTAGCTGCTGACCAGTTCAGATTTCATGACAAAGAATACATCGTGCTTGTTGACTACCACTCAGATTTCAAGGAAGTGCCAAGATTGGAGGAAAACACTTCCAGTTCCGTGATTGAATTATTCTAAGGAACAGTTCAGCCGACACAGCATTCCAAACACACTAACTACTGACAACGCTCCTCAGTTTACAAGCCATGAGTTCCATCAGTTTTCAGTCGATTAGGAGTTCACTCATGTATCGTCTTCCCCGCATCATCGCAGATCCAACGGAAAGGCAGAGTCTGCTGTGAAAATTTTCAAGTCTTTGTTCAGAAAACCTCTCAACGACAACAAAGACCCGTAGTTAGCCCTATCGAACCAACGCAACACACCAACAGAGTCCCTCGAAAGTAGCCCTGCACAGACATTGATGTCTAGACACACCATAACCTTACTACCCTTAACTTCTAACCTACTGCACCCCAAGATTCCAGAAAATGTTAATGCAGAGCTTAATTTGAAAAGGCAAAAGGCTACGTGGTACCATGACCGCACGTCGCGCACCCTACCAGAATTACAAGTTGGGCAAGACATAAGAGTGGCATCTCTTCAGAGGAATCAAAGGTGGAAAACCGGCGCCTGTATTGAGAAGTTTCAGACAGGTCCTATGTAGTAAAAACTAGTTCAGACAATCAAATATTACGTCGAAATCGGGAATTTCTCAAGCCAGCTGCACAACCATTAGCAGAACAGCACAAACTAGTTGAAAGCAGTGACAGCCAGCTTTCAAAGAATGTAAACCAGCCTTCAAAGCAAGATGTTAATTCAGCTAATCATGAACCGAAGCCAATATTGACACCACAGACTGTTCCATTGAAGAAAACTCGCACAGAGTTGTAAAGCCACCCTCGAGGTTCAGTGACCTTGTTGAGTAGTTTATCGTATGAAAATTGACTTCAGCTCAAGCGAACTCGAAGTCTTCATCAGTTAGAAAAACTGACTATTGGACAGTAACTTTGATAAGGACTTTCGACTTTCAGTCCTGTATGAAGTTCCATTTGTTTTGTTTTGTACTTTTTTTAAATTTTGTTTTATTCATCTCCTTTTCAATTGGAACACATTTCATTTATGTTCATATGTTTACTTTTGGAAGTTAGCTTGCCCCAAAAGAGGGAGATGTTACGATAAGTTGTCCTACGTCACTTGTCACGTTACGTGTTTCCTTATTTGGTTATGAATAAACCGGTCCGAATGATTTGTTCATTACTATTTTAACCTTTTTCACTTGTGAATACAAGACGTAAATTCGAGTAATTTAAATGTTAATGAATAAACACTTGGCGACGCGCTGTCTGGCTGGTCAAGACTTTATTTCCTCACGAAATATTCATTACAGGTGTTGGCGACCTGAAATTCAGCTTTTAATTTCGCAAACAGTTTGAAAACAAATCCTTTCCCCGAAAATATTTTGTCCAGTCTAAGTTTATCCTTTATTAAAAATACTTTTACGAGTTGCTACCGCAGACTATAATTTATTCATCGCTAGTGCAGTCTATAATTTATGCATCGCTAGTGCAACTTCACGTGCAGATTATTATCTCCTTTTCATATGTCATTCGCGCACATCTTGTTTTACATCAATCGTTTTCAGAGTTGACCAAACATGCAAAAACTTTATAAAATCGCTTGGGTTTTTCTTCGCCTTCACAATTGAAAAAAGTTCCGTTACCTTGAAAGAACACAAAGTGACAGCCAATATTTGCAACGTGACTGATCGACGAAAAGCGTTTGTTTTGTTTTTGTTGCGCATTCATCTAGCATCTGCTTAAAGGCAATTAATACTATTGAAATTATTGCGTAGTCATTAAATAAAACTTGTTTTATAAATCATTTGAACAGGCCACTAGTTAACATTAAACTTATAACTATTTTTTTGACCAGCCTTTGCCATTGTAAAGGGCATTACCGTGCGAGACTTGAGGGTACATATATCAAATGCTAACAGCATTTCGTGATGCACGCAAGGCATTAAAGGGCGATTTATTTGCAATACCCCAGCTTTATGAGTTACCTTTCCAATATAGCTCAGACATTCTGTGTCGGTGAAATGTTCGGACATCATGTCCCATCATAATGTGAAATTGGCCGGACATATTCAAAGTTTTGTCGGTCAATGTCCGATGACCGACTGTTATTTCCAGCTCTGCATTCAGTAAACCGGCATGTTTTTGTGGCTTTCCTCTCAAGTTTCATTTGCACAATGAGATTTGTTTCAGAAGTTCTCGCATGACAAGTAAAGTTTCTTCGTAGCCACCACTATATTATTATAGGGTTCTTAATACACATTTACCCTTACCTTGAGCCTTCACTGTTGCTAAAATTGTGAGAAACAGAGGAATAATCTTTTCTAATACGGCCATGGTGTTCGCAGCTCCTCTATCTATCTTTCAGCTTTTCATTAACCTTAGCACCAGGTGAAACTCCAGGCAGACTTGAAATTGAGGCTGTTTGACGTAACAGGCCTGTGCGGGAGTGTGTTGTCGTCTGAGTAATAAATATGTATATGCGCTCGTTGGAAATACGAATACTTTATTCTAGAAACGAGAATCTTTAAATTGCACTGATGTAGTCGCGATAAAATCCATCGAGATAAGTCTTTTCTTTTGAAAGGAGGAAAAGATCTCGCCCAAGAAAACTCACAAACTTTTGATTCAAAGTAAAGGAAATGTTAACAGAGGCGTCGAAATTTAACTGACATGCATAAAGCGAAATAGAGTCTGGATATCCATCTTGAACGTACCCTACGGAAAGTACCCTCGAGCTTGGGGTGATGATCATAAAATGTCATTAATTTACAAATCGTAATATTTGAGACCTTTCGTTACCAGCAATTTATCAAGATGACGTGACAACAAGCTCGCGCAAGCCCTGCGTTTTCCTAATATGGCATATGAAGTCCATTGCAACGCCAGGACGTCATGACTACATGTTTTTTTTTTCAGAATCCGACTGCGTTTTGAGCGAATCGGGCTGGGAGATTTTCCTCTCTGATTTTTGCGAAGTTATTTAAAATCAAGGAGAGTAACAAAGAGTGTTGACCGACAATGGCTTCAATTCAAGAAGGTTGGTGGAATTTTGTACTGTTATTGCCGATTTTTTCTTTTTTAAGTTTATTTTTTTGCCGAAAGAAAACTTTTTTTCTCCTCATTAATTGCACGTTTCGTTTTTATTTCTCAGGAGAGATCCAGGCTACTAAAGAACAGGTAAATTTAACATTTGTACAGTTTGTCGTGAAAAGCTGAAGTATCATTTCCTACAGTTTTTTTTTTTAAATAAGGTTCAAGCACGTCTGTTTCTTGTAATTCAAGTGCGCTTGCATGCAGAAACGTGTATTGCGTGTTCCAAGCACATCCGTGTCGAATAGCAGCTGTGGTCTTTTGGTTCCTGTCACGAATCACTAGTGGTGGTTAAAGATTGTAATCGGATTATATTCGGTCATTTTCGTGTCGAACAAGGTAAAGCAGTCAACGCTAAGGAAATAAGTGTCGTGCACAAGTCTTAGATCACGAATTAAGAAACAATGATGAATGTTTGACAGTTTAGGTTTGTGGTCGGATGTACGTATCTAGGGCGTTTACTTGTGATAGCAATAAAACTAGGTAATTTTGTAACATTAAGGAAGACTGATTACAACGGTTGAGATGAGCGAAAGTATGACTGTAATAAAGTGAAGAAAACGACAGACATTCCTAGGTGTTTGTTGAACCAGCGAGCGCGGACATATTCCTAACGCAGTGGAAAATTCCTCAAAACAGTTTGTAACTGGTTTTCAAACAAAGCTATTATTAAAAAAAAAAATTATTTTCGGAGGACTTAGCCGAGAACGAGGTCTGTAAGATAGTTTGTTTCTTAAACTTTCTTTGAATGTAAAAGTTCGCTAATGAGTCAGCGATATGCGGCAGGTTGTAAAAAGTAAGGTGGAAATTAAATTTTTTGTGGCATTTTCAGTCCACAGAATGCGAGGTGACAGCCCCTTAGCAGAGTGCTGCGGAAAAAGTGAAGAAAAAAGGTTAAAGAAACAGATCATGCAGCGGATAATACTGTAACACAAAATCACTTCCGGTAATGGGCATAAACTTCCGGTCAGCAGTCGTTGGACTAAGATTATGTCTCTGTTAAGTCTTCTAAAGACATTAAAGGAAAATTCTGATTAACTACTTTCCCCTTTACCAAAGTCTCTTCTTTGCAATACACAAACTCTTTCCCTTTCATGCAAAATCTTCGGGGTTTTCTTTTTCAATACTTAAGCCGGTGTTTAATTTTCTTTTTTCATATTTTTCAAAATCTTCTAGTCAGCCATCCTGGAAGGACAATCTAAAGATTAAGGTTATTGATGCTGTATGGCTAAGGAATAGGGACACTTGGTGGGTGCTTATATGAATATTAAAGAATTTCGGGTTCAACCCTGTTTCAGAAAGAGATATATCATGTACCTGAATGTAGTTTCCATTGCATTTATGTCGCTTGAATTTTCTCCTCATAAATAATTCTTTATATAACTGTTTCCAATTTCTACGGTATCTTTTAAAAGGATGAAACCTTCAATAAGTGTTAAAGGCATTCCGGCGCTTGGCGTTAGAGCATTGCAAATACTTCCCCAACTGTATTTGATTATTATGTCTTGTTTTAACTCACTAGTAATTTTATTGCATTTAATTTGTATGACAATTGTACGTATCTTTTAGCTTATAATGTAGTAAACTGATGCATGGCTTATAACCCCAATAATATTATATTAATGAAATCTCTTTAGTTTATTGTAAAATCTCTTTAGTTTGTTGTGGTAATGAAACTTCTTTAGCTTGCAATGTGTAGTATTTACTTATTTATTACTAATACCCGCCAAGACTAGCTAATGCTATATGCGGGTTGTGTAAATTTGCTTTTAATGTTCTATAAAATAATAATAAACAAGCAAACAAACAAACTACAGCATGCTCTAATATTTAAAAATTATTCGCCGAAGGCGAAGGGAATATTGTCGAATAATCCCCGAGACAAAGTCGAGGGGATTATTAGACAATATTCACCGAGCCTCAGGCAATAATTGTTTTAGTATAATTTCAGAACTGAGCAACAGAGAAATTTCTAAAATCATAACATTATAGTAACATTTATTAACATTTTATTTGAACATTTTATATAAGCCGCGTGGAGCGGTTTATATAACGTCATATAAGGAACCGCTCGACCAATCAGATTGCCGGAAACTCTTTGCTCAGCTCTGAGATTATACTAAAGTTTTTTTTAATACAAGGATCTAACAAAAACTGCTGAAGACCAGAAGAAGGAAATCGAAAATCTTCAACAGCAAATTGCGTGTGTATAGGCTTAACCTAAGCTAAAGTAATGTACGAAGTAGTACTGGAGATCAGTTTTTGCAAAAACTTAAAATTATAAGACGTCCTCGGAAGTGTTCGAGTGTCTCCTGATATAATGTGGTCTTTGACTGAGGTGCATTACATAGCGCAAGAGATAGGGTTGCATCAGAACTCTTCGGGATATCATTCGGAGTTTTCGGAACATCTTCGCAAGTCTTCGGGTGTCTCTAAATATGATAGGGTCTCAGGCTAAATCATAGTATATAGCGCAATGGTTGTTGTTGCATCCGAACTCTTGGGGATGTCATCAAAAATTTTGGAAATATCTTCGGAAGTGTTCGGGTGTCCTCGGATATGATCGAGTCACTTGAAAAAACTCATACGTCTTTGGAATTTTTAAAACGTCCATGAAAACCTATGGGTGTCTTCGGGTACAATCGGGCCTCAAGCTTATTGTAGTGGAGAGCGTAAGAGATGAGGCTGCATCAGAACTTCTCGGGATATCAGAAGTTTTTGCAACATCCTCGGTAGTCTTCGGATATCTTTGGATATGATTAGGTCCCTTAAGATAAATCCCACGCTTTTGCGGCCAGTTTGAATAGACGATAGATTTTATTCCGCGGTATCTCCTAATTTTTTAAATTTTCCTCAAACATTGGACAATGATAACTCTTATAAACTACTATTTGGTTTTCAGAAGAGACTTAAATGCATACTTGTTTTTGAAATCAGATCAGTGTTTAAGGTTTTCGTCTCCTTTGATGCAAGACGAGGAATCTAAACATTTCTTCGTTCCACTGCCGGGCTTCAAAAGTAGCTTTGGCAGAACAAGAACTCACCACTTCTGAACTTGATAAGAAAGTTATTCGGCAAGCTCGGTGAGTGTCAAGTTTATTTTCGCTATTGCATAAATAGCGCTATCTACTGCGAGGATCGTGCATCAAACGTATCTAATACCGCAGTTCAAAATATAAGAACTTCTTATATTCATTGCATCTCATTAATAAAACAATATAGTTTATGTTCGTGGGCATACCTATGTTTTAGGCCCAACTCAGAGTCATTTCAAATTTAGGTTAAAGAACAAAAACTTTATCACCAATATTCAGTATCATCGAGGAGGGCGAGTAGAAAAAAATACTTTAAAAAAAGGACAACAAAACGGTCTGATCAATCACACGAGCGAGCGGGTTAAACTATAATTAGAGGATTGTGAAAGTGTAGTGCGATCATCCGGGAGAGTGTAGTCCTGAGAAGGACTGTTTGTCGGTGGTGGTGACTGACGTTTTGACAACCTGTGCGAAAGTGATCATCAGATTCAAGTGAACAGTTGTTGTCAGTAGAATGTTGTTAGTCCAGTTTATGTAAAATGTCGCTCAGTTTTTCCGTGATGTTATTGGCTGTAAGACTCACGTAGCTTAAAGGTTTGAGATACAGCGGACATTCGTTAAAAAAAAAATGATTTTATAGTACTTTTGCTAAGGTTGGGCTATAGTGCACTGATATGTTTTCTTCTGCTGTCTTGAAAAGTAAGAGATGCCGAAATTTTGGCCAAGCATTTAAACAGAGAGGTATGAACTTCGCTACTACGATAGTATTCCTTCCTTGTTCTCTGAATTTACTGACTTATTTTCCTCTTTCCCAGTTGAAAGAAACGAGGGAATCAGAAGAATAGATGAATAAGAAGTGAGAAAGCTTTTAACGATTCCTAGTTATCTGCGTTCTGTGTTACCTTCATGTCGCAGCTCGAAGGTTGGATAAGGTGATCTACTGGATAATTGTGACGGCTTGCATCTGTGGGTATACGTTAACTACCCTTTGAACAATGGGGCCCAGATCTTTCTTCATTTGTTTTCTAGATATTTCACTTGACGATTTTCCAGGTGAAAAAAAAAAAAAAAATTGTACAAATGACCTTCATGACTCGAGTTCGTAGCCAATGATGATGCTCCATCTAAGATGAATTCAGCCTCAGATGCAATGGATGTTGCGTGAAGTTTTTGTCGTTTATTTTCAGTCAGCAATGGTAATGTTGTCAGGCTACAGAAATTTTCAGTCAAAGTTCTTGTTCGCAAAAATTATCTCGAAATTGTCTGTCGAACACTCGCCTTACACCGCCTTACATTCGCCTTACACCGTCTCCCGGTTAGCTTAATGAAAAGAGCGCTGGACTGTTGTGCGGGAGGTCTAGGGCTCGAGCCCCGGCCGGACCAACACTCAGGGTCTTAAAATAATTGAGAAGAATTTGCTACCTTTCTGTAACATCAAGAAATGGTCAGATATTCTAGTTTTCTCGGATAGGGACGAATAAATGGAGGTCACGTCTCCTGCAGGGTTGGGGTAGGAGACGTTAATTTCCCACACACGAGATTACTGTGTGATGGATGTCCTCCCCTGGGGTGGGATGGGTGGGAGGGTGGACTAGCACGTATAGCTTGTACGTTCTTTTCTAGCCCCTCCCCACTGCAAACTAATGCAGTGAAAATGGAGTAAATTAAATTAACACTCCATTTTCAGTTTAATAATCTGTACTGTAAGCAGTTTAATAATCTGTGTTGAAGAAAGACCGAGAGAATCTGCTTGCGATGAGTACGACGTTTAAAGTTGTACAAAAAGAAAGCAGTAGAGTAAACCAAACTTTACGTGTAAGTTGCGGAATGTAACACTTTTATTCGTCAATTGAATTTGGTGTCAGAATAGTAAAGCCCAGCCCTTCCTCAAACAACACGGCTTGTGGATTTGTAAACATGCTGGTGTGCAGTGAAATTTCGGTGCGCATGCGTCGCTTAGATCCCTATATTTTGCACTTTCTTTTAAAGGTTCAAGAATGGTGGACTGAGCTCAGCCAGGGCAGTTGAATCAATCACAAATCAATTCCTCAAGAAAGAAGCATCAACAGAACATGTATTGGAAAGAAAAATTAGAGGAAATTTGAAGTTCGCGAATATAAAAATGTATATAAAATCGTTCCCCTTGCTATTAGTACACATGCATTATGATTTATTGCTTGTTGTTCTATTTCTTCAGGAAGAAAGAAAAAAAAAGGGATCGGTAGGTGTTCCTTTATTAAATCCTCTCTTGATTTGTAATACTGAATAAAGTTTAACAAATAAGTCACTCACTATTATTTACGCTCTCGATATTACGGTGAACGGAATAGAAAACGAGCCTATTTTGACTGGGACCCTCAAAAAACAAAACCAAAACGTTGAGTCCTTGGACCTCTAACTTAAGAATGACTGCCTCGTATTTCTCCTTACAGTATCACCCCCGAATTATGCATTAACGTCACAGGAATATAGGAAATGGTCACCATTTGGAGAAGCTCTTGAAATTGATTGTTGAGCAAATTCTCCTTGACAGAGTCTTAAAAAATGAATAGAAAACAGTATGGAGAATATGTATTCTGATGTTATAGTTTAAAAGGTTAAAAAGGCTATTCAGAGCCAAGGTGAATATCAATGGGTAGCCTAGCCTTCATTTTATGAACATGCGCAGTAACATGTTTGACAATCTCAAACATTTGATCTAAGAAGTTCAACCGGTTTTTCTTCTCTGATTTCCTCTTTGAAATAGAAAAGATGCCGAGCTAAAATGTGCAATCTCCAGGCTGAGCAACGAAGGCGGTTAGCTTCAATCTGGTGTAACAAATTTAATGAACAAGATCAACGAGCATAACGATCAAATAGAAAAACTGCAGACTGCAAAGGGTAGGGTTGGAGATAATGCGGACCAGCAAGAGATATCCATAACTAAAATGAAACTGAAACTTGGCAAGGAAAGTGAATCAAATGTCAAAAAAGCACTCTTGAATTAACCCTTCGATCCCTAAGAGTGACTAACTTCTAATTACATTTACAATATTTCCACTCTTGAATCAAATGTTAAGGTCACGAGAGTGAAGGAAATGATCTCAAACAAAAGAAGCGCTTGACTGTTAACCAAATTCTTCCCGTGAGCACCAGGAAATGAATAGATAACCGATATAGGGATGTAAAGTGTTAGATATCAGAAAATCATCTCCTCGTCGTAGAACGCATTTGGTGGGAAAAAGCGCGCTAACAGTCGTTCGATTGACGTCTGTGCATGTGTGAACGTTGCAATGGCTAGGAGGGGGGATTTCAAGGAGTCAGAACCAAAATATCTGACATCTTTGAGGAGTTTTAAGCTAATAGACAGGCCAATGAGTCACAGTTTGTTACAGCCACATAGCGTTCTGGCAAAGTTCAACCGGATACCCTTTATTACATACGATTTATGTTTAAAAAATCTATCTAGTTCTCTTTTTCCCTAGTATTTTTTTCCTTTTACAGACCTATTTGAACCTTTCGCGCTGTTTTAGTTTAACGATTACTTTTTTTTCACTCTAAGTGACAATTTTGTAGTTTATTTATATCTTTTAGATGGAAATTTCAATGAGAACAATAAAATGTAAGTGACATTTGATATCGTCTTTTCCAACATGCAGGAAACGTTATAGATAGATCATAAATGTTACGCTTGTCATCTGCCCTAATTCAACTGAAATAGAAAATGGAGGCCTCATTATTATTGCCTAGAGGGGAAAGAGGGCTGGAATATTTTCGATGATCACGGTTAAAAATTCACCTGACTTAGTCCTTCCCATAGGGCTCTGTAGTATTGGAATGACCCTCAATTTCCTAACGTCCCCCCTTTATATCCCGTTAGCGACCAATGATCCCCCTCTGTTCCCTCTAAAAACTTTGTGCACCCCTTAAAATCCTCCTCGCCCTCCCCTGGTGATATACAGTAACGGGTCCTTAGGCGAGGGAAAGATTGGGGATGAGTCTGGTCTCGCTCTGAGGTGATATGGTGTGACCATTACTTTGACCGAGAAGGACAGGTTTTAATGTTACAGCTGATTGTCTGACTGCTTCAGTCCCCACGTTGACTCATTTCATGTCTCATTTATCCACAGAGTTCGTCAAAAAAGCGACACACAAATAAACGGAAATATCATACAGGTAAATTTTCTTTTTTTTAAAATAACCCTCTCAAAAATACTAAGCATTTTGGTTAATATTCGACTCCTTAAATAAGGTACGAGGTTATCCTTTTTCAGCCTGTTACTTACCAACGTTGTCGGGCTCGTAACCTTTTAGAGGGCTGATGTGAATTCATTAATGGCAACGACTTTGTTTAACGCGTGCGTAACTGTTCTAAATCTTTTAGCTTCAGAGTTTATAAGAACTTTTTGAATGAAACATTCTTTCCCATTTTAAATTGTAGGGCCTGGAATACGAAAATTTCTGATAAACAGAAAGAAAGAGTGAGCGATAATGTTAATTAGAAAATGTTGTTATTTATTATGAGATTAGAGACCACTCGTTATTGATCGCAGTGGAGGGGAAATTTGGGGGATCACATTATTTTTCAGGAGGACGGAGAAGGAGTCAGTCGTCGCTAGAAGACTGTTAAAGTAGGGCGATCAAAAATTGACTGCCAAAGAGGGGGCTCACTGATATACTAAGGCCTCAGAGGGGAGGGGGTGGGGTTACCTTCTATAATGTCGGCCGAGTCTGCTGTAATATCAGCATGTGATTTTTTAAATTATGTCATTCAGTACCCAGTTTTAGCTTAGGAACTTTTGACACGCCCCCTGAGATCTGATGTCATCCGTGCTTTAGCGCGGCCGTAATTCATTTCATCATAAGCAACAGCGTAATAAAGCAACATAATTAATCAACAACGCTGTTGCTTGTAAGCAACAGCGTAATAAAGTAACTTTACTTAAGCGCTAAGGAATAAGTAAATTTTGTTACGACACGGCATCAGGAGCGAAACATCCTGGTGAACTTTGGAAGAAAATGAAGACTCTTCTTCCTAACTTTGGCATAAATAAACTAAGTAACATAACTCTTGTTGAGAACGGTGTGGTCACGACGGAACCCAGGCAGGTGGTGGAAATGTTTAATAGCTATTTCGCCAATGTAGTTTCAACAAATCACCGTGAAAGTGACTTCAACGATCATCCAAGTGTAAATATAATCGCTTGCAAAATGCTGCTAGATCAGTTTGTCTTCCAGCCTGTGAGCTGTGGCTGTGTTCGTCAAATCTTAGACAATCTAAATCCCCGGAAGGCTGTTGGCGTAGATTGAATTTCACCGCGTCTCTTAAGGCTCGCTGCTCCCATCCTAACTGAGGAGATAACACAGCTGATCAACCATCTGATTATGAACCAATCATGGCCAACCGAATGGAAGAGTGGGAACTTGACACCGGTATTTGAAAAAAAAAAGATGAAGATACACGCAAAGAGAATTATCGTGCTGTTTCCATTCTTACCGCCATTTCTAAAGTGTACGAGAAGATTATGTTTGACCAGCTGTACGGCGCTTTCCATGAACATCTTTCTCCGAATCTATCTGGGTTCTTGAAGAAATACTCTTTGTGCACCGCACTCTTGAAGATGACTAAGGACTGGAGGCGAAACCTTTACAAAAGGGAGGGAGTTATAGCCGTGGCAGTGGACCTGTCCAAAGCATTTGATTCTATTAACCATAACCTCCTATTGGCTAAAGTAAAAGCGTATGGCTCCTCTCCGTCTGCATTAAACTTGATTTCTTCCTATTTGTTGGGGCGAAGACAGCGAGTTAAGTTGTCCGGTGTTTGCTCCAACTACTCAGAAGTAATGGTGGGCGTTCCCCAAGGGTCTCTCCTCGGACCGCTGCTGTTTAACATTTATATAAATGACTTGAACTACGCCATACCGGATGTATCTCTGAGGTTATACGCCGACGACACAACTATGTATGCCTCAGACGTCTCGCCCATGGTTCTCGAATTTGTAGTGAATAATGGTCTTGAGCGGTCATCATCGTGGTTTCGAGAGAATCATCTGGTGATCAACAACACAAAGACGCAAGCATTACCCATTGGTCCCTGTAAGTAAACAACTCACACAACCTACGTGGCGAACTGATTCTTGTACAACCCAGAGTCAACACTACTAAGCATGGGCCAAATACTTTCAGGTACTTTGGTCCAAAAACCTGGAACTCTTTAATTAATGACTTAAGAACTTCACGAACACTAAAAGAGTTTGTAACACGTATCAGGAAAATTACTTTTGACGTATGTAATTGTACCCTTTGTAGCTCTTAGACTTAATGTAATTCTTACCCTGGATGTAGGTTTAGTACTCTATCTTTTCAGTAGCATGTATTTAGTTAATTTAGTGTATTTAATAATGTTATTAATTGATTGATTAATTAATTAATTAGTTAACCTTATATTTTACTTATCATCTCTGAGTTTTTCTTGTAACTTTTTAGTATTATATTTTCATTTATTTTCTACTCGATTCATTAGCTATCTAAGCTAGGTGCCTGACAAGCTCCATAAATTTCGAGTATAAATGAATACCTGGCCATACACAGCTCTGTCATTGAGACACTGCCATCTATCAAAATACTTGGCATTGAACTTGATAGTATGCTATCTTTCAAGGATCACATTACTAAACAGCTTCAAAAGGTATACGCTAACAGTGGCGCACTTATGAGAATCAGGCGTTTTTTTCCCTGGCAATGTTATGTTAAGGCTCTACAAAACTTTCATTCTCCCTCATTTTGAATACTGTTGCCCTCTCTTTCTTGGATTGGGGAAAGTGCAAGCGAATCGGCTAGAAGATGCCAACTATTATATTCTTAGATCACTGCTAGGTTATCTCAAGTCTACCCTTTATGATGAATTGCTGCGAATCTTGAATATGGAAACGTTAGACCATAGAAGGAAACAACAATACCTTATTCTGTTATATAAATATTTGCATAACGACGGTCCCAAATATATCAGGGATTTTTGTAGTTTTAGGAAAACTATGTACAATTTGAGAGGAACCGGCATTAATTTGTGCGCACCTAAATTTAGTTTAAATTTTATAAAAAAATTTCCACTTATATGCGTGCGCAGCTGTGGAATGGATTACCTACAAGTGTAAAACTGGCCAGTAATATCAAACTTTTTAAGAAGCTATTGATAACATTCAAACTCAGCTGCTTCTCCATTTTATACTTGTATTTAAGTGACTCTCAATTTCATCGTACAAACATAATTTTTAATCTTAATTTTAAATACCTGTATTTAAGTGACTTTGAATTTTACTGTACAGACTTAAGTTTTAATATTAATTGCTAGTTATTTTAATTTCTAATCAATTATGTTTTGACAGTATGTATTAGGTTTTTTAACTTCTTAATCTTAGAGGCACGTACGTATTTTGAACAAGCTCTATGAGCTCCTTGACGCTACGTGGGTAAATAAAGTATTAATTGATTGATTGATTAATTGATTGATCGATTGATTGATCATTGCACTAGGCTGAAAAGGATTCATGGACAAAAAAAAACAAACAAAATTTGTGCGCTGATTAAAAAAAAAAGGAAAGTTACCGAGCGGAGTACGAAAGGAAAGAAAGGATTGTAGAGGTAAATATTGATCAAAGTAGTTAAGAATTTACTTTCATCGAGGTTTACAAAATCAAATAATTAAGGTGCTACGCTAGTCTCGTTTCTAAGACTTTAAAAAACGAGGCGGAATGTCAGGTAATGCTTTGCGCGCGAGCAAAAGGCATGACGTGAAAGCATCTGCCTCTAGATCGAGTTAACCTGTGTCACAGTCCTAATTCATTACTTTTAGGCAAATAATAAAAGTAAAAAAATCGACAAAAACAGTTAAGCTTGTTTACCCTCTCCTTAGGAGACAGATTAAAGTATACCCTGAAACAATCGCACTAGACTGTGTCTTAAATTCCTTCAGTATTACCTGTTTAGACCGACATGGAAAGAAAGGTAAATATTAGAGGGTAAGAAAACTTTTCTGTTCTTTAGGCAAAATTCAGAGTAAAGAATAGAAAGGAAATATTGCTAATAGGATAGTCCTTCGATACAATGTGTTTGCCAAATGATTATATGTCAATTTAGGGTCATTCATCGAATTTTTTGTCAGTAAAGGCCCATGGTTTTTATACGATAAACAAAATGTCCATGATCCTTGTGGAAAACAGTATGACAATCATGTATAAAATTCGCTTAATCCACCCGGGAACATTTATGTTCGTACCTAATAAATCTTATAGTTTTACGAGGCCTTGTTCACCTGGCGCAATGGCGATTAAAATCATCAAAAAAGTGAGGTGGCATTAAGGCAACTGCATCGACTATTTTAACCCCTTTACTCGCACGATCTGTGGAGGCGCGGTGACCTCATGGTTTGTACGCTCGACTCTGAATCGAGTGGTCCGGGTTCGTGCCGGGACATTATGTTGTGTTCTTAGGCAAGGCACTTTACTCTCACAGTGCCTCTCTTCACCCAGGTGTTTAAATGGGTACCGGCAAAGTTAATGCTGGGGGTAACCCTGCGATGGACTAGCATCCCATCCAGGGGGGAGTACAAATACTGCTTATCGCTTCACGCTACAGAAACCGGAGTTAAGCACTGGCCTAATGGGCCACTAGGCTCGTAAACAGACTTTACCTTACTCCCACAATCTGATGGTGAATTCTCCCTTGTAGCTGTTACACGTTTCCTGTGAATTAGTTACAAGATTTTGGAGTTAGATCAGGATAACAACATCTTCCTAATAAGTTTGGTATTCTCATTACCTGTTTGCTGGATAACATTTGAAAAAAATAGGGAAAAGTTACCTGTTAATCAATCCTTGGGTTTTGAGGGTTGAACGTTTGTATACGCTGATTACAATCCCATAAGGACAATACATGCCACTTATTTGTTTGAAAATAACAGGTAGATCAAGCAAGTGTGAATGGTGTTTCTTAAGGGCTGCATCGTTGCTACGGTAACCTTTCTGTAAGGAAAATTACAATAAGAAAAAATTTATATCGATGCTAAACGAACAAACCATTGGGAAATGGACACCAGAAAGGAAATTGGAGTGTATTGAGACATAGCAGTGGGGAGGGAGGGGAGGGTCAGTGAATATCAAGTCAAGCATTTGGCCCTGCTCAAAATTCTGCCTCAGAACTTACAATACAATACTTTTTTATAATTTGAGTGTTCCACCTTACATCATCGACAGGAGAGGTGCTTAAAATGAATAGAGTTTCTGTCGTATTAAAAATTCTGATTATGTCACCGTAATTTTGGGGAAAAGATTAGACATGTAGATGACGCAAGGAAAAATCCCCAAATTATTAGTATAAAGTTGAATATGAAATATTTTAAGTCACTCTTTACCTTTAAAAATATTTGAATCAAAGGATCTTTTGTGATATTAAGAATTTGACGGGACTTAAAAAAATCAGAGATGTTTAAGAAACTCAGCGATATTTAACAATTATTCCACCAGCACGCGTTGGATATGAGATGATAGACAGCCAACGAGGCGTGTGGCGCCGAGTTGGCAATTATCATCTCATATCCAACAAACGCGAGTGGAATAATTGTTTTATTAAAACGCCACATTAAATTACTCAATTTTATTACATTTTTTTAGCTCCCTTTCAATTTTAAGCTTATGCGTACGCTTACCATATCGTAGTTTATGGTATATTGGCTCATATACTATAATGACTAAGCCAATGAAAAGTCTTGAATTGCATTATCGAATGATCCAGTTTTTAATAACTAGAGATATCTATAACTTTTGAGGTCATCAGCCTCGAATTCCACACTTATGGCAAGCGAAAGAAGTTTAAAATATGATACAGATCAACGGTTCAAAGCACATTTAAGCGTAATTTTTCTCACTGGGATGATGATGACCAAACATCATAACAAATCAAGTGAATTTAATTAATAGTTGTCAGTAAAACAATTGATATAGCCTGCAGGGTGCAGCTATTTAGAGACGTCATTGATGTGTTTGGTGTCGAAGCCAGATTAGCTTTCGCTTTCGTGTTCACCGGGTGCTTTTTTGATCACGGAGAGCAGCCTCTATTCTTTATCGCAAAAGGAGTACTACTATCTTGCTATGAGGTGTCTGAAAGTTTGACAATGGTAAGATGACTTTATTTCAGTTACACCTAAGGATAACCAAAACTACAACTGCTTTCAAGCGAGGTTAAATTAGTGTAAATTAAACCAAAAAACTATCCGTCCTAAGATGGATGCGACATTCGCTTTGAAAGATTTGACGACTGTTTGGAGCAGAAAGATTAGCCAGCTCAGCAACAACGTGAAGTTTCACCACGCTTTCTTGTCCCATTCTTCAAATATCGTTTTGTGAAAATGTAAGTGATGCTATTTTGATACGCTTCACGATTTTATGACAAGATTTACTGAGTGTATCAACTTATCGGATGAACTCGAATGACTATGGAAAAGAATTCTGATAAAGGCTTGAATAGACTGCGAAAAGTATACTTTCTTTGCCGATAATAATCAAAGTCCTGTTCCCGTTCCGATTTCAAATTTTGCAACTATTATGATCCACCTCAATTGTAATCCTTGAGTGATCACAAGCGAGTTTGTTTCAAGTCTCATCAAGTGAACGAAGCGAACTCCAGCAAAAAATATTTCAACAATACGTGACTTGCTAGGGCTCTTAGTGCAGGTTCCCTCGCAACACTATTCAGATTTTTCATTCGCGCTTTCATCAAGCTAATGGAATCTGCGGTTGTCGTGTCAGTTTTGCGCTTTGTTCTTATTCATGTATGCAGACTACGAGAAGAACGTCCATATTCTCCTTGCGTCGGTTTTTTTTCTTACTTATTCTCTTTCCGATTGCCTAACGCACGCATTGTTTGTTTCAGTGTTTCTATTTGTGTATGTTGGGAGAAACCACTGGCATCGATTTCATGTAAATCACATTTGGAGGTAACTATCACTTAATGATAATGAAAATAATAACTATTATTTTACATATATAGCGCATTACGATGCGCTGTACAATAGTCTATAGGGATGGTATAATAGCTAATGATACATAAGGAACTTTAATATAATGTGGAACAGGGAGGGAGGGGGGGGGTTGGGTAAGCTCCATCTTACCCCCCTTCTCACTTTTTACGCTAAGTAAGGTTATTACAACCACGTTAACGAAGAATTTTCCAGACTCTTTTTAAGCGAGAGAACTTTGAAAACTAATTAAGATTAACGTGTCAAGGCACATCCTAGTGTTGTTTTGCTGCGGACAGATAATGACCAAGAATCAAACCAAAGCGAATTCAATAGTTGTCAGTAAAACAATTGATATAAAACCTGCAGGGTGCAGGTATTTAGGGATGTAGATAATTTGTTTTGCCTCAAGGCCAAAGAAGCTTTCGGTTTCGAGTTCATAGAGTGTTTTGTTGACTAGTTATTGTTGACTGAAAGGAGCCTATATTCTTTATCGCCGATGATAAATCACCACCTCACGAGAAGTTTCCAAAACTTGACAGCAATAAGTACCTTAATTTCACTTGCATGAAAGTTATGAGAAGCAGATAAAACTCTTTTCAAACGAAAAATACTTCCTAGAGTTCCTATATAGGAGGAGAAGGAGCTTCATGAGACCGTAACAAGATGAAATTTGACCGTGATTTCTTCCATCTTCCTTAGCACAAATTCCCATAAATCAGTAGAAATGTTGTTGATGTTATTTTGATATGCTTTGTAATTTCGTAATCTAATATTCTGAGTTCATCAACTCAACAAAAGAACTCCTATGTTTGGTTGGACTCCAAATATCAATGCTTCAAAGCAGGTTGCTTGTTACTTCAAATGGACTTCTTAGCTCAAGTTATAGAAAGTCTTTACCAGTTTTATTTTCAGTTCAAGTTGACTTTTCTTGAACTTTTTGACTTTGACTTTTTTGACTTTTTGACTTCTTGACTTTTCTTCAACGATCAAATTTTGTTTGGGCGAGTGCAACGAAACGTAACCAGGAAAAGTAAACTATTTCTACTTAATTGACGTAACCACAGAAGCCTGCCTTCACTACTTCAGCAAAACAAAAGCAGTTCAAATGGCCCGTTGATATGACGTCATGATCATTTGATTAACGCTTTACAAGTATTGTGCGACCTTCCATATAAAATCTCTCGAAGTGTCTTAAATTTCTTTATGGTCTTCTGGATATATAAGCGTCCTCTGAAGTCAGCCGCGAATTGTTGACACTTAAGGAGAGCGATAGGAGTTAGAACAATAATTTTGATTAATGGGTCAAAGCACATCAAAAGTGTCATTTTGCAGCGCCAGATTATGGACGAAAAACCGCAACAAAGTGGTTTTCAGTCCAAACATTTGCATAGTACCTGCAGGGTGTCGGCTGCTATTTTGGGACGTGATTAACTTGGATTGCGACGAATCTAGATTAGCTTTCGCTTGCGAGTTCCTAAAGTGTTTTGTTGACTTCAGAAAGGAGCCTATATTATTTATGGCAGATGAAGTATTACCACCTCACTAAAATATTTCTATAACTTTGACAACGTTAAGTAAACTTTAATTTACTTACGTAAACGTTACGTGTAGCAGATACAACTTCTTTCAAACGAACAAGAAAGAAAACTTATTCCTTGACTCATCACGGGTTACACAAGCCGAGAAGAGAAAGTAAATAAATTTGCGAATTCTCGCAAAAGAGACATCAAGGAACAGAAAACTGCAGGAACATAGTCGTGGTAGCACTAGATGCAAAACTGCTTTCGCTAGTAGGAATCCAGAGTCGGATTCCCTGAATGTAGCGATGACTTAAAGGCAGCGTGACGTCGATGGACCTCTTAACTTTCGCCAACGAGCAAAGCGCTCCTTCGAAAAAAAAAAAGAACTTGTCAAACTTGTCAAACGCTGCTGTAACAGGTTCGCTTGTCTTTGGAGCCCAAAACAATGAAACTTCCTAAATGACCCTCCCACTCCTAACTCTCTAACCTTACCCAACAAGACAATCTTCTGCTGTTTTATTTCTGATGAGATCACGCGCAGATCAGGTGTAAAAATAGACACTGTGTCATCAGGTATGTTTCGCAATAATCTTTAGTGGCTTTCGGTTTGGTGTCCAGTTCACCTTCAAGAGGAGTCTTGCTTTTTTTCTGGAGAAATATATCGATGCAAAGCTTCAATAGCCCCTAAAATCCTCAAAGAAGTAAGACTAGATCATTTGTAATCTAGATGGAGAAGCAACTAAGTGTCTGTACGTATATAACAAGACTATAGCTCCGTGTACGAACCTTTAAGAGTTTTGTCACAAATCCATGCTCGTGTGCGCGAAGTGTTATACTTAACGGCTCTATGAACGAATTTAGGCCTGCTCCATTTTAAACATTTACCAACAGCTAAGTCGATTTCATTTTGTGGAAAACAATTTGGGAATTTGTCCTTCATTCATTTCGCGAAGTATATATATCTTATTACACGTTTTGTTTTGTAGTATCGCTGAGTATTTTTACTCGTTATTTGTATTTTGACTCGCCCTACGGGCTCGTCAAAATACGGCACAACTCGTAAAAATACTCAGCGATACTACACAACCAAATGTCTAATAATTTATTTATTATCCAACACGCCAAACTGTTACTTCAGCGTGGGCGAGTTTCGCGGATTTTATTTGCGGGGAGTGCGTGACAGAAGTATGCGAAGCGGAACGGAATTGGCGCGTTGTTGTGTCGCTATTTCTCTTTTCTTCATTAATGAAGAAATTTTCTGGTCGTCAAGCTGTTTTTCTTCGTTCGATTCATCTAATGAACTTGGACATATATTTGCTAGCCATTTTGACTCTTTTTCGTCGGAAATATGATTCAAATTGTTCGCCCCTTGCTTATTTATTTTTTTCGTAACCACAATTCAATTCTCGCCCGATGCGAGAAAACCTGTTTAACCGGTACTACAATAGACGAGTACAAATACCGCGTGATATTTGTACTCGTCTATGGCGTTATTTGTACTCGTCTTGGTGTAGTTGGATAATAAAGTCTCTTAACCGGACAGATGTACAGCGATTCTTTATTTGGTGAATGAAAAACCTCATCGCTTATTTCGCTTTGTTTTTTCCTCCGATGTAAATTGGAACGTTTCGATAGCAAGGAAACGGTCTGGAGTCTTTATTCTTCGTGCCAGCCCATCACGATCTAAAACGGCAGTGAAAAGATGATCAGATCAACAATAGTATTTAACAACCTTACTGTGTTCCTCAAGGCACTGAAATAAGTCTCACTGGTAAGTACATTATGTCAGAGCGTAATTTAGTTGTTTCCGTAAAGGGCCAGGACTTGCCACTTATGAAATTTAAACTAAACATCTACCTATCTTTGGACAACAACAAGAGCTACATGTCTTTGCTCTCGAGATTGATCACGAACGAAGATCGTTAAGTTTCTTGCCAATAAGCACGTTAGGTCTGTTTTGAAAATGGGAAGATTTTCGAATGTATGTTGTCTAAGGTAAAACCGTAGAAAGAAATGGACACAGACAACTCCGCAGTCGATTAAGATCTTCTCTGCATCATCGTTTTCCAGACACGTTTCCCCCCTAATTTTCTAACCCTATATACTTTCAGCTGGCTCTAAATTTTTACTATAAAGAAAATGCTGAATGTTTTCGCTGAAGATAACCGGTGAACTGAATACTAAACTGTTCGTTCAAAAATTTTCCTTTCGGTGAAAGGCTCAGTTTAGTGCTTTTATCATTTTTTACTTCATAAATTGTTACAATGCCGTTCGGTAAAGGGACTTTAATCAGAACGTTCTAGAAGAAGACATTCGAATATGGTTGACCTCTGTTCAAGATTACTTACTGACTCCTATTACTTGAAATATCACACCAAACACGAGAGCAGGCGGTAAATCATTCAACGTTTAGTATTCCCCTAATGTTGCCCTTTATCTGCTTTGTATTAATAGAACCGCTTCGAGAATTTCTTGAAAAATTGCCTAAGGGACCGGGGAAGAACTGATGTGCTTTGCTCTACCACTTTTTCATTTTTTGACTTACCTCCTCCAACGTCCCCCATTCCGATGAAATAGTTCTATTTACACGTAACGGATCAGCGCATTTGCTGTTAAAAGACGCGTGTCGTGGGATTATTATTTCAAGGCTAAGGTCACAATAGGTAACACACTGGTTTCACTTTCGTGTTCCTGTTTACGAGTTGAAGGCTGGTTGCGGATGAGCAATTTTAAGTTTCTTGTCTTGTCTGGTTGGAATTTTGACGCCTAAACGAAATTCAGAACCGATTTTAGTAGTTGTTTCAGACAAGAGATATTTACATTCTCTACAGAGGCTTAACTGTGGAGTCTTATCCTTGTTGCTGCTCTGAAAAGGACTTTGACACATTCTCGAACAGAATTTAGATTTGCTCTATAATTTGACTCAACCCCCATTAAGTAGCTCTGCTCATAAACTCAACGGATCAGCGCAGAAATCGCAAGTCTGACGTTTGTGGCTTTAAAGGTGCCATAAAAAATGATGCAATGTCTAGAGATTATTTCTGAAGGTCACAGTATGTAACTAATCAGTTTCACTTTCATGTTCTTGGTTATTAGCTTCTAAATAGCTCATATTGTCCTTGCGTCGGTTTTCTTTCTTACTTATTCTCTTTCCGATTGCGTAGTCTTACGCACGCATTTTTTGTTTCAGTGTTTCTATTTGTGTATGTTGGACAAATCACTGGCATCGATTTCATGTGAATCACATTTGGAGGTAACTATCACTTAATGATAATGATTATAACAACTTTATTATTTTACTTATATAGCGTATTGCGGTGCGGTGTACAATATTCTTTCGGAATGGTATAGAAGCAAATAATACATATGGAATTGTATTTTAATGTGAACAGGGAGGGAGTGGGGATGGGGTAAGCTCAATCTACCCCCCCCCCCCGTCTCACTTCTTCCACGCTAAGTAAGGTTATCGTACCCAACTTAATGACGAATTTTCCAGACTTTTGTAGAGCGAAAGAACTTCGAAAAATAATGAAGGTTAACGTGTCGAGGCACATCCTAGTGTTGTTTGCTGCGGAGAGATGATGGACAAAGAATCAAACCAAAGCAAATTCAATAGTTATCAGTAAAACAATTGATATTAAACTTGCAGAGTGCAGCTATTTAGGGAGGTAGATAAGGTGTTCTGCCTGAAGGCCAAAGAAGTTTTCGCTTTCGCGTTCGTCGAGTGTTTTGTTGACTACAGAAAGCAGCCTATATTCTTTATCGCAGATGATCAATCACCACCAAAAAGTTTCCAAAACTTGACAGGAGCAAGTACCTTAGTTTCATTTGCATGAAATTTATGAGTAGCAGATACAACTCTTTTCAAACGAAAACTACTTCCTAGAATTGCTATATTGGAAGAGAAGGAGCTTCATGAGACCGTAACAAGATGAAATTTAACCGTGATTTCTCCCATCTTCCTTAACGCAAATTCCCTTACATAAGTGAAAATGTTATTGATGTTATTTTGTTATGCTTTGTAATTTCTTTAATCTAATATTCTGAGTTTATCAACTCAACAAAAGAACTTCTATGTTTGGTCGGGCACCGAATATCTTCAATACTCCAAAGCAGGTTGCTTCTTATTTCAAATGGATTTCTTAGCTCAAGCTGAAGAAGGTCTTTACCAGCTCTATTTTCAGTTTAAGTCATCCTTTCATTCCAGTTGATCATTTTTCAACGATCAAAGTTTGTTTGAGTGAGTGTAAAGAAAAGTAACCTGGAAAATACAAACTATTTTCTCTTAACTGACGTAACCCAAAAACCTGTCTTTCTTACTTCAGCAAAACAAAAGCAGTTCAAATGGCCCATTGATATGGCGTCAAAATTATTCGATCATCGCTTTATAAGTATTGTGCGGCCTTCCAATGAAATCTCTCGAAGTCTCTTGTGCTGTCTTGCCTAGAGACGTGATTTATGTGCATTGCGACGAAGCCAGATTAGCTTTCGCATGCGAGTTCCTCAAGTGTTTTGTTGACTACAGAAAGCAGCATATATTCTTTATTGCTGATAAAGTATTATTACCTCACGAAAAGTTTCTAGAACTTTGACAACGTGAAGCAAACTTTAATTCACTTACCTGAAAGTTATGCGTAGCAGATACAACTCGTTTCAAACGAAAAAGAAACAAGCGAACATTGTAGAATACTTATCTTGATACGAAACACGCCGCAGGAGAAGGAGCGTAATACAGAAAACTATTTTAGCAAAAAGATATAATTGCACTGCGACTTCTGCTATCGTCGCTTTAGGTTAGAAAAGAGATGTTTGTGACCTTACGTTCTTTTGATACTCTAACTGATACGATCCATTGTCTAATATGCTGACCGTATCAAATGAAAAAAAGACGGAACTGTTTAGCAGAGTTGACAGTAATTATGAAAAACGCAAGGGGCAAAAAGCAGCGGATTACGGCTTCCACAACTTCATTAAAACTCCAGAAATTTTGCTGGGAGAATCATCCATTTTAAGGACTAGAGGTGGAAGAGATAAGAGGACCTCAAGAGATAAAACTCTGTTTAGTGTTACAGTATACCAGCACTGTAGTGTCACAGTATACCAGCACTGCAGTGCCGCAGTATACCAGCACTGCATTGCCACAGTATACCAGCACTGTAGTGATAGTTCCAGAACTCAGTGAGATAATCCAGCTGCGAACAAACTGCCAAAGCCTTTGAAGCTTTGAGATCTAATGTCCGTGAGATGAAGAAGAAACGAAATAAATAGCCAACAAAACAAGTGTTGTAGAGCGTTTTCAAGGCTCGTTATTTCAAGCATTTTTAGGTTTACCTTTTGTTTTATTAAGTCTCACCTTTTCGCCCCTACGTGCTATTTTGAACTTGGCTCAGCACTTACCGTGCTAGACATTTTAATCCTTTGTTATGGTTGAAGATAACTAGTTTGCTAGGTGGTCATGTTTGAGTTGGTAAAACTGACCTTGAGTTTTACCAACACTGAGCATCCTGTTTTGGAAGTTCCCACGGTTAGCTAGCCCAAACATGTCTGTGATTTTTGTATTTAATACTGGAGCACTCCTTGCTGAAAGTAGTAGAAATAAGCAGTGGAACAAGAGAGAGAATAAAGAAGAAAATTACAGAGTCTCAGTACATCTTGTTAATTTGCCAAGCGAGTGGTAAAACCCCTCAACAAAAGTGCTTTTCGTGAAATGTCTTCTTAAACTTGTTCCAAACGTCAATATTGCATAAAAGAACGCTTATTATGTCAAATATATCTCTTGGCTCAGGCTGGAAAGAATTCTGTCTCTCTACCAACTTTTAACACCGACCCCGTTTTGTCATTTTCACTTATCTTTCATTACAGATCACTTGCCGTGAAAGTAAGCCTTGACTGATAACAGTTACATAAGCCGTGAACAAAAAGTAAATAGATTTGAAAATTCTTGCGAAAGAAACCTCAAGCAACAGAAACCCAGAGCAGATCTGTGGCAGCACTAAATGCAGAAGGCTTCCTTCCGCTGTTAGGAGCCGTCTAGATTGTCGAACAGCATGAGAATTTCTAATATTTATTTACTAATCAGATCAAAGTCGTTCAGATCTCCGTGTTACTTTGCGGTAAGAGGTGATGGATCAGAAATCAAAACAAACTATTCTTAATACTTCTCAAACAAAAGAAAAATAGATGACATGTTGCCATGCATCTGTTCAATAATAGATGACAAAAGTGTCACGTGAGGCACAGCAGAGTGTGTCACTGATGTTCTTACTATTTTGACGTCTTCTGTGATCTATTACTAAACAGACCCACGGCATCATGGATGATCTATTATTCAATTTATTATTACTTATATAGCGCAAAATACATGTGGATATGATCTAATGCGCTAGAATTCTGATTGTTTTATATGATAAATGCGTCTGTCCTCCAGTCGATCATTGGTAAGAACCAATCACAATGCCAGCGTTATTTAGCTTATGATACATAAAACACCGGATATGCTGCTGTGTGCAGCTTTAAATGCATGTGATTCTTAACTATTCAACCTTTGAACGCAGACAGTTTAAGTATTCCAAAGGTTTCCCAAACTTCCAGAACGGTATGTATTATCTAAGTTACTGATTCAAGTGAGTTCCAGATAACTTTTTTCTCTGAATTTGGTTTTGTTATCGATCTATAGAATCAGAGTGATAATTTCCATTCGTGAAGAAACCTCAGTTCACGAGTTGACGTAAATTAAAGTTAACCGTCACGTGTGGTGTGTATCATTTTATAAAGTACGCTGGGAATTTATTTCGGCTCAGGTTGGCAAAGTTCTCTAGTATTTATCTAAGAGTGATGGCTGGTTTTTACTTAACGCTATCATACTTGAATGAAGTGAGAAGCGATTCTTTATTGATCACTAGAAAGTGAGCTGAGAGAATGGAATTCAATGTTAAGAGACCTTATTAAGTAAGATTATCAAAACTAATTACCTCGGACGCAAAAAAGATAAACTGAGAAGACGGAAAAAAATTCGTATAGCTTAGAAATTATTGACTTTGACCATCAGTTCTCAGACTTAGACAGTATTCCCGATGCTTTAAACATTTTCTTTATTATAGGAAAATTCTTTACCTGACGAGGGACTCGTGCGGTATCAGTTTTTGCAGGAAAGTTAACGCGGAATTGACGAGGTAAGTGATCGATTTTCCTTAAGTCGCATATTTGAACAAAAATTAGTAAAATCAGAGTTAACTTCGTTTGCTTCTTCGGATGAGTCAAAAAAATAAAGGCTGATAGTTTCTAAAGAAACTGTTTGGGGCTGCGTCGGTGGGGGTAACGAAATAATTTGAATATATCAACAAAGTTGAAATGGTAAATTGGCCACTGTTACGATTATAAAAGCTGACGTTTCGAGCGTTAGCCCTTCGCTCCGACGAAGAGCTAACGCTCGAAACGTCAGCTTTTATAATCGTAACGGTGGCCAATTTACCATTTCAACTTTGTTGATACATTCAAATTAAATTGAGAAAAAAAATGATGTGAAGTTGTTAAAAAGTAGCCTTGATTCTTTGCTGCTCAATTTTCCTTCATATCCCTAGTCCTGGCGTCAATTTAGCTCCACCCTGTGAATAAAGGAAATTGACTTCATTGTTTCTGACACGCCCCTTTCCTAAAAAAAACATGTCTAAGCGCGTATTGCTAGATCTTGACACATATACTATTTGCAAAGACAACCCTGATGCCCATTAACAAAACTTTGGTTTTGCGCAGGTTCAAACAAGAAATGGCCGCTGCATTTGAATACACGGAAGAGCAGCTAAATTACTTCAGGATTTGTTACGTTGTCACTGATATTATAACAGAGGGTCTGCGAACAATCTTTAAACAAGAATGGGACAGTCGCCACAAGACAAGACTAGGAGAATGGAAAGATCAACCTAAAAATGGACTGGACTTTTGGAATGGGGAGTCCCTAAAGAACAGAAGGAAAAACGCACGGCTGTTATCAACCATGAAAAATGGCGATAGAGCTAAATGGGATTGTACCATGCTCTTTTACGCTATTCTTTTTTCAGACTGTATCCACGGTCTCAATTCAGTGGTTCGATCAAACATAGATGATATAAGAAATATTCGGAATGAAATCGCACATGACGAAGCAGGCCAACTCTCTGACGGAGATTTCAATATTGTTATATCGCGGGTGAAAACTGCATTCGTCGCCCTCGGTCTTCCCACATTAAAAATCAATGAAGTCCAAAATCAAACAGCCTTGCCCACAGAGGAGTTAAGTAAAGTTTTAAGGGAGGTTAACGACCTGAGACAAAAACTTAAAGAGAAGGAAAAGGAACTTAAAGGAAAAGAAAAAGAACTTCAAGAGAAAGAAAAGGTACTTCAAGTAAAAGAAGAACAGAGGCTTGCCTTGCAAGAACAGTTACACGCAGATGTCTCTCCATTTTGCATTCTCCCTCCTAAACCAACACACCTCATCGCTGCTCGAGAATCTGAAGTTGATGAAATTATGCGAAACCTGCAAACATTAAAACGCACCGATGATGGGATGAGCATACTGTATTTGTCAGGAAATCCAGGAAGTGGCAAATCTCAGCTGGCCCGTTTAGCAGCCAAGCGATTCTACGACGAAGTCAAAGAAACACCTTCCGCAGCTTCATTTGTCATGACACTGAATGCTGAAAGCCCAGAAACAATTTTGAACTCGTATGTCGATTTTGCTCAACATTGCAAATGTCCCGGATATGAAATAACAAACACTTACGGCTCGAAGGATTTGAACACAGACGACAAGATTTCATATCTCAAGTCCCTAATAAGTGCAAAAATTAAGCATTACACTTCATGGCTGGTGGTAGTTGATAATGGGAACTCTCTTTCAAGCGGTCATTTGCCTGATGCAGGAAACGAGGTGTGGGCAAGGGGCCAGATGCTAATAACAACGCAGGGCACTGCGTCTATGCCGTTAACAAGCTCTTCCGTACAAAACCTTTCCGTCAGCGCAGGAATGCAACCTAACGACGCATGCTCTTTGCTGAGCATTCTTTCTGATATCCCAATTAATGACATAGAGAAAGAAGTTGCTAAGGTATTAGACTACCAGCCACTTGCCCTAGCGGCTGCAGCCACGTATGTGCGACAAGTTCGTCAGAGTAAGGTATCCTCGAAGTTTGGCTGGAGCGACTACCTGAAGAAATTGGAAGAGGGGAAACGAAGTAATACTGAAATCAGACTTGCTGAGAGCAATCCAAGCTATCCAAACTCCATGACCAAAGTAATAACACTCGCTGTCGAAAAGGCGATGGCGGACGATATAATTTTCCGTCACATCTTCAATTTTCTCTCTGTGTGTGCATTACAGCCGATCCTTGAAGAAGCTGTTATCGAGTACATCAGAGCAGTAGATGAAGATTTTGAAGATGAAGATATGATGAGAATGAGAATGAATCAATGTTCATTATTGCTGATTGAAGAAAAAGAAGAAGAGGAAGAAGAGGAGGAAGAAGAAGAGAAAGAAGAAGAGGAAGAAGAAGAGGAAAAAGAAAAAGTGAGTGGTGTCTATATTCGAGCTCATGGTATTGTTCACGATGTTATTAAATCTGCGACGAAAGATTGGACAAAGGATGAAGTTTACGAAGTGGTACATGGGGCTGTAATGTCATTCTCAAAATTCGAAAAATTAGCTTCTATTGATGTGGGAACAAAATTAGCTCCCCATTTAAAGATGTTAAGCTTAAAACTTGAACATGTGGTAATTAGAAGAGAAAAGCCAGAATTCTCCGAAAGAGCACTTAAGTCTTTGAGTTCTTACCCTGGTGGCCTTTGCACCCTCGGTGACATGTGCCATGACCACAGTGAGTTGGGAGCAGCGATAGTCTTTTATAAATTGCAGTTAAAAATGATTGAATCAAGTCACGAAGGAGAGGACCTGAAAAAAGCAGCATGTTACAGCAACTTGGGTATTGTACATAGTGAGCTGGGCAAAACAGACCAAGCAGAAGACTACTATAATCATGCACTGGAGATTGAGCTGAAGAAGCTGGGACCTGATCATATTGATGTTGCAGCCTCTTACAACAATCTGGGTACTTTACACAGTGACCTGGGCGAAACAGATCAAGCAAAAGACTACTATAAGCGTGCACTGGAGATTCGTCTGCAGAAGCTTGGACCTGATCATGTTGATGTTGCAACCTCTTACAACAATCTGGGTATTTTACACAACGTGCGAGGCGAAACAGATCAAGCAAAAGACTACTATAAGCGTGCACTGGAGATTCGTCTGAAGAAGGTGGGACCTGATCATGTTAAGGTTGCAGCCTCTTACAACAATCTGGGTAGTTTACACAGTGATCTGGGCGAGACAGATCAAGCAAAAGACTACTATAAGCGTGCACTGGAGATTCGTCTGAAGAAGCTTGGACCTGATCATGTTGATGTTGCAGCCTCTTACAACAATCTGGGTAATTTACACAAAGCGCTGGGCGAGACAGATCAAGCAAAAGACTACCACAAGCGTGCACTGGAGATTCGTCTGAAGAAGCTAGGACCTGATCATGTTGATGTCGCAGCCTCTTACAACAATCTGGGTATGTTACACAGTGACCTGGGCGAAACAGATCAAGCAAAAGACTACTATAAGCGTGCACTGGAGATTCGTCTGAAGAAGCTTGGACCTGATCATGTTGATGTTGCAGCCTCTTACAACAATCTGGGTAATTTACACAAAGCGCTGGGCGAAACAGATCAAGCAAAAGACTACCATAAGCGTGCACTGGAGATTCGTCTGAAGAAGCTGGGACCTGATCATGTTAAGGTTGCAGCCTCTTACAACAATCTGGGTATTTTACACAAAGCGCTGGGCGAAGCAGATCAAGCAAAAGACTACTATAAGCGTGCACTGGTGATTCGTCTGAAGAAGCTTGGACCTGATCATGTTGATATTGCAGCCTCTTACAACAATCTGGGTAATTTACACAAAGCGCTGGGCGAAACAGATCAAGCAAAAGACTACCATAAGCGTGCACTGGAGATTCGTCGGAAGAAGCTAGGACCTGATCATGTTGATGTTGCAGCCTCTTACAAGAATCTGGGTAATTTGCACAGTGACCTGGGCGAACTCCAAGAGGCCAAGCATTGTCTTGATCGTGCACTGGTAATTTTTATTTCGAGATACGGTCAAGATCATGTTAGGGTACGAGAGGTCAGGAGGAACTTCTCTCGGCTACAACAGAAAAGGGGATGCGTCGTGAATTAAGGTTTAAGCTGCTTTGAAAAGAAGAAAAGATGGACTTGTAGATAGTCTAGAAACTGGGCTAATTTATAAACGTTGAAGGCCCTTAATTCTTTTTAGACGTTGCTGTCCCTTTGCTGGAGAAGTTTCGCCAGAATCTAGACCGTTTTGATATTTTCGTTATATTTGATATCATTCGAGCTTCTTCTATCCTGATCTGCAAACTCTGTGATGGGAGACAGTTTAAAGACGTTTCCTTGCTTGAAGTCCCACGTTCCAGGACAAAATCGTTTATGAGTCGCCATATAGTGCTGCTTTTTCTGAATTATGACTTTTGATTGATTGGCTTGTGTACATATCACTCTCTTCTTATCAGCAACGTATATTTATAAAGTAAAAGATAGCCTGGTGGTTTCGTTATGTTTTATTTTTGATGGAACTTAAACTAAAAACAGGCTCCTCCTGTAAGAAGGAGTATAATTGACAAGGTTTCCAAATGAATAGCTCAGGACTTAATAGCACTATAGATCTCAGTCTGAGAAGTTTCAAAGTATTGTAAAAGATTAAGAGACTCCTTGTGATATTACCTTAGAATTTGAAATTTCGTTGAAGTGGAGACATAAACGCTTTATCTATTATCTTCCCATACATTCTTAGATGAATGTCGCGCGTTAACTACAGAGTGTACGAGGAGCTTCGTTTAATCGGGATGATTAGGTCTAGTAATGGTTGATTTCGACTCAGTGCATCTCAGGATCTTTAGAATAATGACGGACTATATATACATTAGCCTTTTGTGAGAGCTTACATAAGTTTATATATTTGTTTGCGGTCAAATGTGAGATCGTAAGAGATGATGTTTTTTTCAAATACACGGACATGTTTTTGCATCAAATAGATACTTGTGTGGTTATTATCTTTCGATTTTACTTTTGGAGCGTGCAGTGGCCCCTCCCTACCCAGATTATTCAAGCATGATTTGTTTTAGCGTCACTCCTTTGGCAAGCTCGTTATCTTCTTTTTTATTATACTGGGTGAAACCCGAAGCGAGTGCCAAACGTTAGCAGCGGCTTCAGTTGTGTATCCCTGGCGCTTGTTCCATTTTTTGTCCCCCTTCCCCGGGCCAAAAATCTTTATGTACATCTTTGGTTTATATCCGTTGGTGAGGTTGCAGTGTACGTCGTTCCCTCCGGTTTGATGACTCTGTTTATGACGTAGACAAGTCACATGGACTTTTGTTCCATCTTAAAACAGGCAACGTATGTGTTTTCTGAAGCTTTCGATTGCAATGTTCTTGACCTTTTTCATTTTCAATTGTGAACATTTGTGAATAGTCGGTAGTTCACATTTTGGTAAATGTTTATCCCACCTACTTGTCCGGCACAAAATTAGCCGTCATCCCTGCAACAATAGCTTCACAAATCATTGATAAGGTACATGTCATCGGTGCCATGAGGTAATTTTTATGAAGCAGAATACAAATTAACATTTGAATCAGTGTCCGAACGATTAATATATCGTGTTTCGATGAATCGTTGTGGAAATTTTGGTGAAAAGTAGAAAACGTTTTTCAAAGCACTTTGAATGGATAATTAATGGCTAGTGTTTCGAGACAAGGGCTACTTGAATTTAAACTGATAAGAACGTCTTGGGCTGAGATTCGATGGCCCGAAAATGTAGGCAAGGTAAATCATAGATCACGAATTATGCATGAACCCAAGAGGAACATAAATGGTTTAAATGGAGGCTTGTTTTAAACAATAACAAGGCGACACCACAACATCGGGAGCTACATTCCCTACACTTTGCGAAAAGTCATGAGCTACTTAAACGTGCACCTGCTCTTTTGTACAGAGAAGATGCAGCAGACGGGGCCTTTTGTGTTAATTGTCCGTCTCTAAGAAGACTAGAATGTCTAACCCTTTGCAGATGTCATAGCATAAGTAGCGCATGCTCCTGAGTTATATCAAGACCCTGAGTGTTAGTCTGCCCTGGGGCTTGAACCAGACCTCTAACCTTACACCTCGGAGCTAAAGTCGCCCAGGAGCCATCAAACTCGCCAAATTGAGAAGCACTCTGTTTTTTTGTACTAGGTATGAACAGACTATCCTGCAATTGTCCTGCTCGTGATGTTGATATTTTACAGAGTCGCATACTAAGAAATGTTATGTTTACAACAATGAGTAGTGGAAATATGATAGTTTTGTTGTCTTTATTTGAAAATGATGTGGTGTTCCAAAGATTTTTGGACGATTGTAGTTTGCTGGTGCACGAGGCTAAGAATCAAGGAGGTAACAATGTACTAGAAGGAACGAGAATGGCGATCATGACGAATGATATAAATTAACATACCTTCCAAGGCAAGTAATGTAGCGGCCGAGTTCTGATTTTGGACGCTTGCGGCCAATTTTCTTATTTTGGAAACTGGTGTATGATTTTTTTTTCTTTTTTCTTTTAATTTTGACGGTAGTGTCTGATTTTTGACAAAGGGGCCGATTCTTCGATTTTGGACAGCAAATGATCAGTTATCCAAACAAGTCAATTATCCTAGACTCCAAGCGCGTCTCCAACTAGACCAGCGGTGGCCAAGAAGAAATGAGAAGAAAACTCACTTGTGATTTCAATGGTGAAGTTACAAGTGACATTGTTTCCTGATTGGTCCATTGCATGACACAGAATAACACGATTCTTTTATTGAACGATTGAAGAGGTTGGTGGATTTGCTGATCATGAGTTGTCCGTAGCAACCGGCTTCGTGCAGGTAACCGACGATAAAAATTTTTCTCGTTCAGCATAAGATGACATGGGGTTTTTTGGACATGTGACACCAAACGTGAGAGAGAAAAAGATCTGGAATGGAAAAGAGTTCGTTAGTTTCAAGCGAAAGAACAAACATAAATCAAGCTGACATATCACCTGATGTCAACTCTAACCTGACCTTCGTACACAGTTTTAGTATTTTTCACAACAGAAATGACGCATGGAACACTCATCGATTTCCCAATCTTTAAGCTCGCAATTAATTTATTTTTATCAGCACTTGCACAAAATATCTCCTTGGCTCGTTATCAAAATGGCAGAACCTATTATCAGTCGGGTCGAATACTGGCTTGGTTAACGGGAACATAGAAAAGGCTTTCAAATCTTTCCCGAAATAATTTTTAACTGGAAAATAACAGTTTCCCATAAAATAATGAACAATTAAAACTTATGATCACACGAACACAATAACATACGCGAAAACGTTTATCGGGGGCAAAAAGCTCAATATAGTATGAAGGTGGCAAGTTATGGGTAAACAAGTTGTGTACACAAAACTTATTGAAAAGGACTGCTGGACACAAAAATAAAAACTGCGGACGTAACACAAAGTTCGTACTGATATGGAAACCAGAAGACAACTTAAGTTCCATAAAACATGGTTAGGTAGTTATTTAAAGCCCTCTCTACTTAATTATTTCTTAGAGGGAATTTTCTGTGTAATAATAATGGTCTAGGATAAAATATGGACTGGACTGTTTTTTGGACGATTTTTTGGACGATTTTTTGGACGACTTTTTTGAACGATTTTTTGGACCATTTCATAAGGGGGGCGGCACACCTTTAGTACTCAGGGAGGAGTGGGTGCAGTCGAGAACTACTGAGGGAGGGGTTGGGAAGAGTTTTGTTACTCAGGGAGATGTGGTAGGTGGTTGTAATTGTAAACACTACTGGTTCATGGAGTTTTTACTCGATCGTACAGGTTATTTCAATCGGTTTTTCGACTGCCTTCAATCAAAATGTTTTCGCTGGGCCGCGTTGTTTCTTTAATTTATAGTAATGCGAAAATGCCACGTACACATTGGACGTAAATTTTTATTGAAAATATCGCGTTTACGATCTTCCACTGTAGAGTTACTAGTCTGGCGTAGGTTATGCGTGTGCCTTTCGAGTCGACTTGTGCACCATCAGTTTTCCTTTGGGTATATAGTGTGTAATTACCAGATTTATCTATCTTCTTTTTGTCATTGAAGTTATCAGACGAGATCACGAGATTACCGGTCCTTGGCCCTTGAATAGAATTCACAAGCACTATCGTAATTTTTACGTTTGTACGTTTACTATATGAAATCATTTTTGGTACAGTCGAGTGTCTCGAGTGCATTTAGCGGGTTTTGACTGTTTTTAAACAGGCGCGCGAAAGAAAGTTTAGTGGTGAACAATAAAGACAATAGAGTGTTTATGTCTCGGAACTGGCATAGGGTAAAATATGGACTGGACTGGACTATTTTTTGGACGATTTTTTGGACTATTTTGGACGAGTTTTTGGACTATTTATGACGAGTTTTTGGACTATTTTTTAGACTTTTTTTGGACAATTTTATAAGGGAGGAGGCACACCTTTAGTACTCAGGAAGGAGTGGGTGCAGTCTACAAGTACTGAGGGAGGGGTGGGGGAAGAGTGTTATTACTTAGGGAGGGGTGGTAAGTGATTGTAATTATAAACACTACTGGTTAATGGAGCTTTTATTCGATCATAATAATTGTTGATTGTTTTTGAACTGGCGCGCGGAAGAAAATTTAGTGGTGAACAATAAAGAAAATAGTTTTTATGTCTCGGAACTATCGGTCTGATAGTTGTTCCTTGGAAATCTGATGTTCTTAAAACTAGCATATTTGCCCGAGAAACTTCGCTTCTCGGGCAAATATTTCTTTTAAGAACATCAAATTTCCGCGGGGAAACTAACAGCCGATAGTTCCTCGACAGAAACACTCTATTGTTTAACTAGGTATTTCGGTGTTGTGTGAAATTCTGTGATCTCGTTTGATAAGATCACTGACAAAAGGAAGATAGATAAATTCACTACTAACATACTCTATACACAAAGGAAAACGTAAAGCAACTGATAGTGCACACACAAGTCGACTCAAAAGGCACACGGATAACTCAACAGGGAAGGATCGTAAACGAAGTATTTTAAATATAAATTAAAGTCCAGTGTTTACGTGGCAGTTTCGCTTTCGCATAACGGAAATTCCGATATCTCGTCTGATAAAATGAATGACAGAAGGAAGAGAGATAAATCTGGTAATTACACACCGTATACACGTTTTTCGAGGTGTGCGTTTTCGAGGTCTGAGAGAATTTTGCTTTGTACGATTGTACCAAAAATGATTTCATATAGTAAACGCACAAACATTAAAATTGCGATAGCGCTTGTGAATTCTATATTTACGGCTAAAGTCAAGGGCCAAGGAACGGAAATTCTGTGATCTCGTCCGATAAGATTAATGACAAAAGATAGATGGATAAATGTGGTAATTACACAAAGGAAAACTGACGGTGTGCAAGTCGGCAAAACGCACACGCATAACCTATGCCAGATAACTCAACAATGGAGGATCGATAGTAAAAGCGATATTTTCAATAAGAATTAAAGTCCAGTGTTTACGTGGCATTTTCGCTTTCGCATGGCTAAAAATTTAAAGAAACGCCGCGGCAAAGCGCAAAATGTTGATGTAGGAGAAGTCAGTCGAAAAACCGATTAAAATAATTATTAGGATCGAGTTAAAGCTCCATTAACCAGTAGTGTTTACAATTACAGCCACCTACCATCCCTCCTTGAGTAATGACAGTCTTCCCCCACCCTCCCTCAGTACCTGTCGACTGCACCCATCCCTCCCCGAGTACTAAAGGTGTGCCTCTTCCCTTATAAAATGGTCCAAAAAATGGTCCAAGAAATGGTCCAAAAAATAGTCCAAAAAATCGTCCAAAAAATAGTCCAGTCCAGTCGACATTTTACCCTATGACGGTCACCAGTGTGTCGCCGTACCCGCGACCACAGTGTGACAAAAATGATAAAGATTTTGTTACTCTTACTTAGCAAACGACGAAGGGAGACGTGATTATTTAGATAACGCTGAACATGCTGCACTAACGACACCTTTTTTCGTTTCTTCTTCGTACCCGAAAAGCAAAGGTCGAAAATATTGTAAATGCAGAAATTGAAAGAAGATCAAAGCGGTCTACAAAAAACATTATAGCAACTAAGACAGTTTTATCGCCGGAAACGAGGAACTGGACGAGAAGTCGCTTGATGTTAGAAGGGTTTAAAAGAACGGTAATTATTAAAAATAATTAGAAATATTATGGAAAAAATCGCTTAATAAGGTTTTTGCGACATCATGTCGCCGTTATCACATGATTACTGCAATGGGCAGTTTGCAGTCAGCTATCGCTGCCATGAAGGTTAAATGAGGGAGTTATATACAAACCTATGGCTGATGCAAGGAGAAATTTCTGATACGGATGCAGACTGCTTGAGTGAAGATTACGGGCGCTGGGATTTCAACTGGAAACGTTCAGTTCATTTGATTCTTTCGTTTTCTAAGAGGAGAACATTTGTGAAAGATTTGATGCCAGTGCCTCTCAGATATTTAACAAATGGTAAACACCACAGCGTACACTATTGAGTTATGGATGCACGCGGAAGGTTGCTAAGCACGAAAGAAGCGTAAGAGTAGCTCGAGGCGATAGCCGAAAGCGACTCTAGCTTCTTGAGTGCTTAGTAAACCTCCCAAATGCATCCATAACTCAATAGTGTACGCTGTGGTGTTTACCATTTGTTTTATAACATAACATTAATACATTGTAGCTAAAGAGTTCCCTTTTATTTGACAAATCTTACGTGACCAGAAAAAACAAGCGCGCGCGGAAAAATAGTCTTTGCATTTGCTCACGTCAGCAGCGTACACCCATGGGCAAATGGGGGACGCTAAATTGACCAATCAGAGCGCGCGCTTTACTTTGGTTATGTTATAATAAAAAATGAGCTTGTCGCCATGTTGATGAAAGTGAATGGATAGAAAAGTAGCGACAGATTACTTGGTTCTAACTTAGTGTTTGATGTTTTGCACCTGACCTTTCACAAATGTTGAATGCATTCCAGTAATTTTGAATCGGAGCACTTTCAGATCGAGTGTTGAGAAACCAAATCAAGGAATTTAAAACAGCAAATCAGAAGAAAGGAAAGTTCCTAAGAGCCAATGAGAACTAAAAGTGAAATTACGACATTCGATTGAAATTGCTCTAAACGACAAATACAATGATCTTATCCTTGATATTTTCACCGTTATTGAGCTCCTGGACAAAACTGCCCCGCTCTCATCTCTGTCTCAGTTGAAACTTCCATCACCTCGATAGCGCGAAACTAAAAGGTATCCAATGTATCTTTCACGTTAGTTCACCTCCTGAAAAGCAGCCCCCGCTTCTTTACATGGGACATTTCAGTCAACGGAATTCTCCATGAAACACACTAAAATGTTACATACCTCATTTGTAAGGTTAAGCCTTGAAGTATGCGATCATTTCCATGCTAAACATCTTAACACTAAGAAGGATCTAAACAGTCACTGAATCTTTTTAATTTTTTTTTTGTTTTAGCTTCAAGGCATTTACAATCGAGTTGAAAGAAACTTTCTATTCTAATCATTATTTCAATATGTATCTTAGAGAAAGCCCGATTTTAATCCACTTTTTCCGTCACACAACGGTGCAAAATCAATGTTGCGTGACAGAGAAAAAGGGTGACAAGAGGGCTACGATTGCGCTCCCTGCTGTCAAAAAGGCTGCTCAATACCGTTTTAAATATTGTACATACAATAAAGGATTAATCAAGTATAACAAATACGTTGATATCATGTTTCGAAATAAAGAATCAACATAACTGAAAATAAATTGAGCCGGTTAATAAACTCTTCAACCTCAGTCACTAACATCTAGTTTCCCCTTACAATATCACTTCTAAATCAAACGCTACGGTTATGAGTAAAAAGAAAATGATCTCAACTGAATGAAGCTCTGGATTGTAAAAAAAAAAAATTTCTTCGCGTCAGTACCATCAGTAATGTAAAGCACACAGTATGGGGAACATGCCTACCGATGTTCAGGGAGCGTAGAGGGCTAAAGGAAGTCTTCCTTGAATCTCCCAAGATTTTTTACAATCTAAATTTGTGCATAAGTGGGATGATAGTGTTTTCCATTGTTGATATAAAACCTTGTTGACGCAGTTCTCAAAATTTGGCTGAATTGAAGATAGCTAAAACGAAGTTTAGCTAAAGAAGGGCAAACTGTTGGTTTCACAACCGGCCGACTTTTATTCAGGTACAAGCTACAAAAAAAATTATGAGTTTGGTTACGATATCTTTCTACTAGCAAACATGGCGATCAAACATGGCGGTACACACACACACACACAGACACACACACAGACACACACACAGACACACACACAGAGACACGCACACACACACACACAAAGCATAATTGCATCGATCTTTCTAACACTAAATACCTCATCTTCGTTTACGCCAAAAATATTAAACTTCAAAAGATCGTTTTTGATAATTCAAAGACAGTTTGTCTCACAATTTGTGGCAGGTGTAACTTGGGGGAGGAGAAAGGGGGGAGAAACTGCCTGGAAGGGAGGTAATCTGGTACTCTCTCCCTTTTTTCCCCCTTCCTTTCCCATCTCCTATCATATCTACCTCACGGAGTAATCTGTAATCTTCGTGACTTTCGATGGTCTAGCATTTAAATACTCAGGCATTAAAGGGATACTCTCCACCAAATTTTAACATTTAATTAAAATGTAGATATTTTGCCAAAACAACTACTGGAAGAAGAAAAAGTTCCCTAAAACCTTTCATTCGATTGAAATCCTGGTGCAAAAGCGCGAAACTCACTCAATTCAATGACCGGAAGTTGAAATGGCTCCTAGTTAAACATAGCCTGCGAACAGGCTCCCCGTTTAATCAGACGTGGGGACACAGAAACCTTCCCCTTCCTTCCCCTGCTTCGCGCCCTCTAAGCCGGGAGCCTGATCGCAGGCTCAGTTAAACACGTAATCAATGACGTAATAGGAGAACTGAAAAACATACGAGCGATCGTACTGGAGTCCAACTCTAGAGATTCGACTTTTCCTTTTCGGATTCATGGTCGGTGATCGAGGGTGCAGACGCTCAAGGAACTGAACCATATATGTGTTTGAGCCTTAAGACAGTGAGGCTAGTTCTGACTCCTCGAAAGAACCAGATTAAGCCGATCCATTCGAGCGATTACGAAACAGACTGGTAAGCGATTTCTCTGAGTTACAATTTTCGCTTTTCGGCGAAATCTCTTCGTTTGTCACTTCACAAAGTGAAGTGATCGTTAGATTTGAGAAATGCAGCAGTGTTTGGCCTTAAAAATGTAGGACCTCAACTTGATTAGACCGGCATTTGTTTTTAACACAATAAAGCTATTCTTTCACATTCGCTGCACGTGTTATGTAAGTCTTAAACTTGCGTAATTCCTCATTCTTTTACTTCTTCTTCACCTTCTTCCTCTTGATCCAAATTTTCCTCCTCACTCTGAACCGGGGTCGACGTAATAAACTCCTTGAGCGAAGTGCGTTGTGTGCTTTTACTCTTTACTGGAACGGACGTCTGACAACCTGCCAAGTTATTTTAGCGTGCGGTTTGGTTACTTTCTTCGGGACGGCCAAACTACTGTCACAACAGACTTGTATTTTTATGTATTTTCAAGTGACTAAATTTGCCTCTAGCGGTACGACTGCTCCGAAATTGCACAGAGAAATCTTTCCCTATTTTGGGAGTTTGGGTGCTGACGTCTTGAGCTTGGGGTGAATGCTACCGATGCAAAACCTAATTGTTCGGTAACTCTCTTTGAAAGGGAGAGCTGTTCATTTTCTATATGTGCATCGAGGATCTGGAACACGCACCGGGTGAATGAGTTGGGTTATAAGTTTGAAAGAGCTTTTTGCTACATTTTTCATTCAATGAATACAGGTTCATATTTGATATTATATATGCAAGGCTTAAAAAAAATAAGAAAAGTTATTAAAATGCTAAAACCAAACGTTTTCGGCTGTTTGTCATCATCAGGGTTGAAAGTGTTGACCGTCTGTACATACATATATATCTTATGTGATTCCCGATGGGAAAAGTTTGGAGACATAAGAAATGACTTGTTTGTTCAAACTGGGGTGGAATTGTTGGATCATTAGCCCCTCGACGATCCTACGCTTGTGGAATGTTTCTGCTGAGGGGAGAACACGCCAAGTGAAAGAATGTGATGGATTTTCCCGCAAGTGTTTTGCAGGTTCGGAGGTGTGAGTAGGACAGGTCTATATTTCTTTTACAGGTAATACATACCCCTTTGCAGTTTTCCATTTTCTGTATGCTCCACGTAGTTGTTGTCGATTTTGTTTTGATAATCCCGCGCTCGTGTCACCACTTGTGAAGATGAGAGTTTTTTTTTTCGTCCTCGAGCCTTCGTTTCTTTTTTACAGGCGGATTAATATAAAAAAATTAAGGGAACAGCATTGTATTTTAGAAAGGGCTTTCATCTTTAAACCCATAGATTTCGCCAGAACTGACTGTTCCTCTAAAGAACCTGCAGTGAAGTAGTGAATGCTGCATAGACGGCTAGAGTTTGTTGGGTTCTCAAAATCGGATCGCGTGTTTTTCATGGCTCTCATCTATAACCTAGCGAGATTAGGATCTTCGGGTCATTTATGAAGGCTTACTCCATCGCTACGCGTATTGGAACATCCACTGGCCACACGTCGTTGCGGTATTATTGTATTTTTGGGGTGCGTTTTTTATTGAAGAAATCTCGATGCTCTTGTGAAAGAAATCTCAACAGAAGTTAAATGAGTTCTCCCTTCTACGTCACTTCCTTTGGGGGGGCAAAGCTCTACGCTCGAACCACGCGTTGAGAAAAGTTTCAAATTTAAACGAAAACAACAAAGGATTTACCCTTTTTTTCAAAAGATTTATTTTTATTTAAGTTGTTATCCGTCTTTTCTCAAAAATTCATCACAGGCGAGAGAGTATCCCTTTAAGCTTGAATTAACAAATGGTGAACGGCATAGCGTATACCATTGAGTTATGGATGCACGCGGGAGGTTGCTAAGCACGAAAGAAGCGTAAGAGTCGCGCGAGGCGATAGCCGAGTGCAACTCTAGCTTCTTGAGTGCTTAGCAAACCTCCCAAGTGCATCCATAACTCAATAGTGCACGCTATGGCGTTCAGCATTTGTTTTATAACATAACATCGATACATTGGAGGAACAGAAGTCCTTTGATTGAGCTACATCGCAAAAAAAAAGTTTTGTGTAGTCTTACATGACAAGAGAAAACAAGAGCCGACCAAGGATAACATCAGAAGCAGAATTGCCTCCACTATACAATCAACGTCACTAAATGACAGCAACTTGACTAAAGACGAACAACGCGCACTGAAACGACTGAGAAACGACGAGAACATAGTCATCCTACCAGCCGACAAAGGACGAGTTACTGTTGTTATGGACAAAACTGACTATCACGACAAAATGGACGCACTAGTTAACGACAAACGAACCTACGAAGAACTCAAACGTGACCCAACTCCTGCACTTCAACGTAAACTCAACAGTAAACTACTGAAACTCAAGAAAACGAACGCCTTTGACACCCAACGGTACTATCGACTGAGGTGCTCGGTACCGCAGCCACCGAAACTCTACGGTTTGCCGAAACTACACAAACCTGGTTTCCCGATGCGACCTATTGTTTCTTTCTGTGGCTCTCCCACATACCAACTATCCAAGTACCTGACGACAATACTACAACCGCTAACCGACAAATCCAGACATAAACTACAATCCACTGAAGACTTCATTAACGCTACCAAGACTGTTGAGATACCTGACGACTACAAACTAGTGTCATTTGATATGAAATCACTGTTCACAAGTATTCCACGTCAATTGGCATTACAATGCACTGAGACTGCAATCCGACAATCTACTGACCCACTACCGCTACCGACAGACGACATTATGGACTTGCTAAACATTTGCCTAACGTCTACTTACTTTCAGTACAACGGTAAACACTACAAACAGTTACACGGCACTGCCATGGGGGCTCCAGTTTCTGTTGTTATAGTAGAAATTGTGATGCAGAACATCGAGGAACGCGCCCTTTCGACTTGCCGACAAACGATACCGCTTTGGTTACGTTACGTTGACGACACCTTCACCGCCGTTCGACACGACGAAATTGACGCATTCCACCGCCACCTTAATGAACAAAACACTGACATATAGTTTACCAGAGAAGTCGAAGAAAATGGCAAACTTCCTTTTCTAGTCTGCCTGGTAAGCCACAACGACAATTCATTACGGACGACAGTTTACAGGAAACCGACACACACCGACAGATTACTAGACGAGTCATTCTACAACCCTACATCACACAAAGCCACAACTATCAGAACTCTAACACGACGCGCACAACTAGTATGCGACTCGACAGACAGCTTATCCCACGAGAACAAATACCTTCACCGTGTTTTTACGAAGAACAACTACAACAACGACTTCATCCGACGAAACACTCACCGACCCACTACCACTACCGAAACAAACGACAGCGCAACCCTTACGACTACAGCAACCATACCGTACATAAAAGGCATGTCTGAAAACATCTCGCGCATCTTACTACCCTTCAATATCCGCGTCGCCCACAAACCCATCACCACACTACGTCAGTTACTAACCAACGTTAAAGACAAAGACGAACCGAGGAACAGACAGGGAACAATTTATAAGATCAATTGTTCCGACTGCCGAGCCTCCTACATCGTTGAGACTGGCAGAAACCTCACAACAAGACTGACTGAACACAGACGGGCGACGAGGAAAGGTGATGTCAGCAATCACATTGCTGAACACCATCGACTTACCAACCACAACATTGACTGGGACTCTGCGCAATGCCTAACCTACAGCACTGACTATTTTCAACGACTGACTCTGGAAAGCTGGTTTACTAACTTAGAACAGACTCCCCTAAACAGATGTCAACAACTACCCTCTCCATACAAACGACTCATTCACGACATAAACATCACAAACGACCAAAAAAGAACGACCTAACTTTACCGACAGATCGAAACAGACCAATCACGACCGACTTACGTCACTTGAGTCTTACAGCCAATAACATCACGGCAAAACCAACCGATCATTTCACACGACCTGGAATAAGAACATTCTACTGACAACAATCATTCACTTGACTATGATGATGACTTCCGCACAGGTTGTCGAAACGTCAGTCACTACCACCGACAACAGTCCTTTTCAGGACTACACTCACCCGGACGATCAGACTACACCTTCACATGTTACCCCCGGGTTCAAACCATTTACTGCGAGAGAAAACAAGCGCGCGAAAATTCATTCATAACAAATAACTGCACACCAGCAACTCGATAAAGTTTAATCACGCTTCCTGAAATACCGACCAAAACCCTCTTTAATTTATAATCTCTGAATCCAGCAACCGGTGAAAGAGTTCAGCAGAACTATGAACAAACTGTGGTTGTTACAATATGCCATTGCATATTGCAATTAGTCCATAATTGTTTAGATCGTTATTCCCAGTACGCAGCACTCTTTTATTCATATGTAATTAGCTATAGATTGGGCTAAAAATTATTATTCATAGCGAGTGTGAGCGGTTAGGACGCGAAATAAAATTTAATTCTCATCTCTAAGAAAGGTTGTCTTGTGACGATATATTTCTTCATGCCGGAGACGGAAACCACATGAGGAAACAGTGGTGTTTACCATTGTTTTATTAACATAACATTGCAACATTGTAAGAAGAGTTCCCTTTTATTTAACAAATCTTACGTGATCAGAAAAAACAGGCGCGCGCGTAAAAATAGTCTTAGCATTTGCTCACGTCAGCAGCATACACCCACAGGCAAATAGTAGATGATGAATTAAGCAATCAGAGCGCGCGCTTTGCTTTAGCTATGTTATAAATGAAAATGGAAAAATCAATAGACGAAACTTCTAAATATGTCTCTTACGACTTGTTCCGATACCAGTGATGAAAAAGAATAAACTTTCGACAGCACTAGCATTACAGCTTTCACAAAAACAGTATTTTCAAATAAAATTGCAGTTTCTGTGCTATCTTTAAGCCCTATAATAAAAGCAACAAAAATGACTGGGATTTGCCACACACGTACAGTGCGAGTAACCATTCTAAGCAACAGGGGCTCTCCCACTTTACGCGTGCGCACCTGCCCTCTTGTGCCAATTCCATAGTCTGTGAAACTATAACTAAAATCCATTCGACCGTCAACCCTAGGAAACACAAAACGTTTGTATGTAAGACTGAGAAATTAATACTTGTGTCATCATAATGTAAGATCCACACAATGGGGTGAACAGCGGAGAAGGCAATAAATGCAATGATGTCATTTACTTAAACTTTACAAGTCTCTTTCAAAAACATGGACCATCTTATGTCAAAAGCCCTCTGTACATAACTCTATCAAAACGATATGTAGCACAGAATTTCAGCTTTATGTTGCTTAAAGTATTGAGAGAATTTAACTGTACATACAAAAATCATGGTAATTGTACTTTTTGTTGTTATCTAAAATTCAATTCTCCCTATATACAATTTGGTGTTTGATCAATTGATACCTAGATAGATAGATAGTTTATGCGTAAAAAAAAAAACTTGCAGCCACTAAGCTGAATTGTGTATTTACAATGCAGTGTAAAATCAGATACAATGAAATATATGAAGTTCATATATTTTGAACTGCGGTATTAGACACATACGGTGCACGATCCTCGTAGTAGATAGCGCTATTTAAGCAATAGCGAAAATCAGACCTGAAAAAAAATCAGGCCTGTACGGGACTCGAACCACTGACCTCTGCGATACTAGTGCAGCGCTCTACCAATTTAGCTAACAAGCTTTCACAGGTTTATTACAAATCAACTTAACGGCCTGCTCCCAATTGGCTCCCAACAAGTTTTCACAGGTTTATTACGAATCAACTTAACGGCCTGCTCCCAATTGGCTTGTTAGCTCAATTGGTAGAGCGCTGCACTAGTATCGCAGAGGTCAGTGGTTCGAATCCCGTACAGGCCTGATTTTTTTCAGGTCTGATTTTCGCTATTGCTTAAATAGCGCTATCTACTGCGAGGATCGTGCACCATATGTATCTAATACCGCAGTTCAAAATATATGAACTTCATATATTTCATTGTATCTGATTTATCACTTTCACGGGTTTATTACGAATCAACTTAACGGCCTGCTCCCAATTGGCTTGTTAGCTCAATTGGTAGAGCGCTGCACTAGTATCGCAGAGGTCAGTGGTTCGAATCCCGTACAGGCCTGATTTTTTTTTCAGGTCTGATTTTCGCTATTGCTTAAATAGCGCTACCTACTGCAAGGATCGTGCACCATATATCCAGTGTAAAATATAATATAATTGCCAACGAGCAGCTGTGGCCAAGAGGCGGCAGCATTCTAGAGCCGTGTGTGCATGAGCTGCAGGGAGAAAAAATCTCGATTTTGCGCAACATAAGATTACAATAGAATCGTTTTGGAATGCAGTATATCATGGTGTTAAACAGATATGCGCAAGTTACGCCTCCTTGTAAGACGTGATTTCTCAGGCGCCGTTTTACTAATTTTCTTCGGCAAAAATTATCTAGCTTGTTTTCAGTTGATATAATTATCACATCTCGATAGCGAAACAAGTACAGGACGTCGTTACCGCGCGCTGCAATTCGGAAGGGCGAAGTTTTGGCAACAAGTTGCAGAATCGAATGTAGTCCTACGCTTTTTTGTTTCACATAAGTAGAGGCTGTTTTAGTTAGTTCTTCAGTCAGTGGTTATTTTGAGTAACATTGGAAATTAACATACAATGTCCAAACTGAAACCATCACAGATATTGTTTCCTTTACAAACAACCATTATCTGAGTAAACAATGTCTTAATGCAGCAATTAATATATAGCCAATTGCCATTGAACAATTGAGGCTGCAATAGTTCGCTGAACACGTTTTCGTTTTGTTGTTTTTTTTTTGTCCTGTTTCATTACGCAAAAGCTTTGATATGATGCAATTGACTATGTAAACCATGTCTTCCTACAGTAATCCAGATAGAGACAATGGTCATTGAACAGGTAACAATGGAACATTTTGCTCAACATGTTTTTGTTTTGATATACACGATGCAGTTGGCTATGTAAACCATCCCCTGATGCAGCAATTCACATAGAGACAATTGCCATTAAACAGTTAACAATGCTACATTTCGCTCAACATGTTCTTGTTTTGTTATCTACGATGCAGTTAAGTATGTAAACCATGTCTTAATGCAGCAATTCACAATTGCCATTAAACAGTTAACAATGCAATAGTTTGCTCAACATGTTCATGTTTTGTATAGGTATCACATGATTTCGAGTGCAATTTGGAATAAATTAGCATGAGTAAATTTTTTCAAAGACTAACAAAATTCCATGAGCCCGTAGGGCAAGTAGAATTTGTGGTCTTTGAAAAAATTTACAAGTGCTTATTTATTCCAAATTGCTGGAGAAAAACATGTGATTATCTATTAATAATATGCATGAGAACTACGAGGTAGCTTCTCATAACTACGCAGAAGAAGAGCGCGCACATCACGTGCAAAAATAATTTATTCAAACCCTGCAAGTGACATTGACCTTCACATTGACCTTGACATTGACATTGATCAATCATTCTGACCAATCAGCATGTCTGATTTGTTTCCTTCTTTGCACTGAATTAACTCTCTTCTGCACTGAATTAACTCTTTTCTGCACTTAATTAACTGAAAACAGCATTCATCTTAACCAATTAGAACTGAGAAATTTTTTCTTGTATATTTAACAATTATTCCACGAGCGCGCGTTGGATATGAGATGGCGACGATAGTCAACGAGGCGCCTAGCGCCTCGTTGGCTATAGTCATCTCATATCCAACAAGTGCGAGTGGAATAATTGTTTTCTTAAAAACGTTAAATTAAATTATTAAATTTTATTAAATTTTTAGCTCTCTTTTAATTTTAAGTTGACACATACGCTTACCATATTTGTAGATTATGGTATATTGGCTGATATACCATAATGGCTAAGCCTATAGAAAGTCTTGAATTGCATTATCCAATGATCTAGTTTTTAATAATATTAGATACAAGTTCAATACAACTACTAAAAACCTTTGTATTGCCAAGTAAGTTACTTTATTTTCCCAGAGAAATTATTAAGTCTGAAAAACCTAATGGGAAAAGGTTAAAAAGATACTGGTAGCTGCAGCCGTAAATGATGTCATGATGAAAATAGAAAATTCCAGATATAAGCTCGCGCTCGTGCTTTTAAGAAATGCCTTCGGGTTTGTTTTTACAAACGACTTAAGAAGAACAATCAATAACAAAAGTAATTGAGAAGAAACTGCTGTCGACTGGTTGCTGTAAATTTCTAAAAATTAAACACAGTTCTTTTAAGATTATACAAATTTAAAAAATCTGAGCGCTAAAAATAAGCTTAAGGATTCGAAAGTTATTAACATCTCCTACAAAATGGTATTTAAATTTCGATCTAAATGTTAAGATTGTGTCTTCCTCGTTGGCACCTAGCGATAGGTACTACTAGTATAGTACAGTAATATCTAAAATAATATCTTGTAATAGTGAGTATAATATAATGATAGTAATAAAGTCTTATATAAATAATATTGTTCAAAACTGGATCATTGGATAATGCAATTCAAGACTTTTTATTGGCTTAGCCATTATGGTATATCAGCCAATATACCATAATCTACAAATATGGCAAGCGTACGTGTCAGATTAAAATTAAAAGGGAGCTAAAAATTGAATAAAATTTAATTTAATTTAACCTTTTTAATAAAACAATTATTCCACTCGCGCTTGTTGGATATGAGATGATTATAGCCAACTCGGCGCTACGCGCCTCGTTGGCTATCCATCATCTTATATCCAACGCGCGCTCGTGGAATAATTGTTAAAATTCCTATAAATATAATGAAAGCTTGAACTGTTAAATTATATACGTCATCGATCTCATTTACAAAACTCACCAAGCACTAAAGTTCGTTGTTAATACACGATCTTACTAAAAAACTATTTTTGAAACGCTTGGTCTTTCATTTGGAAATCGCAAAACGCCTTTTGCGCCTAAGACTATAACACGACGGCCCTGATGATTGAAGCATTTTATGTAAGCGATGAGCCGGGTAATTAGCAATCGAGAGGAAGATCGATGGTTTTTCTTTCTCTTTTTACAAATAAACTATCTGTCTATCTATCTATCTCAACCTTATTCGAATGTCCTCTTCTAGAATGTTCTGATTAAAGACCTTTTTTCAGTACGGCATTGTAACAATCATGAAGTAAAAAAACCAAAAGAGTACTAACTGAGCCTTTCACCGGAAGGAAAATTTTTCACCGAACAATTTAGTATTCAGTTTACCTAGAGTTTACATGTACTAGTTGATATTTTACTTTCTTCAGTTTTCTTTCTTTCTACTGTTTACATGTACTAGTTGATATTTTACTCTCTTCAGTTTTCTTTCTTTCTACAGTTTACATGTACCAGTTGACGTTTTACTTTTTCTTTTACATGTAATTTATTGCTTGCTCATGAACTGATCAATTAGATTAAACAGAAACTAACTACGTTTTCTAATACAACTACATGACTTGTATATTCTGTATAAAAAATGGAAATGAAATGCATAAAGAGGACCTATTGAATCATGTTCATTACTGTTTCAAACCTTTTTCTTTGACCTTCTTTCTCTTTTCAGCAATGAAGATGATTAACAAAAGAACAAGGGCTTCAACAACGATACCAATAAAAGGCCACAAAGGGCCCAATGGATCTGTTAAAACAAAACAAAAAAGCAAACAATAAAACAACATGATAACATTGACGGGTCAAACCATTTGTTGAACAAAACCTACAGGAGGCTGAGTGACTCTTTAGGATTGTGATACCTCTAGTATAACTTGCAATCACATATTATGTTGTTGTAAGAAATGCCATCATTCAATTATATTTTGAATCAAATGAAAGCAACTGGGATTTCAAGAATCGTAATGCTCATGTTAAAATAACCAAAAAAGTATTAAATAAATATAGATACTGATAATTATAGTGATATTGATAATGCTCAAGATGATGACAATGATAATAATGGTAAATAATAAATAATGGTAACATGACCAAGTAGATTCCAATTGGGTCTGTAATCGTACCAGTGATTAACAAAATCAGACAAACATGCAGAGCAGGAGTCTGATTTGTCAATCATAGCTGAAAAGTAAAGCTGTAAGTACAAACATGGTTGTTGCTATGGTTACTGCAATTAATTTTGTCATTGGTGGATATCTAAGCTGAGTGGACCTAGTATGATTAGCTGCTTTAGCTGTCTGATTACAGCCAACTGTCTGATTACACTGTCGGATTACAAACCCTGTAAAGGAATAATAAGTGAAAAATAAAGCAACAAAAAGCACTGATCCCATTTGAGGGAATTGCAATGGCTATGATCACACTAATAATAATGATAAAAACAACATTACCTGTTTGCTACTACATGTAAATGCAGCTGACAGTGATAATTCTGAGGAAAACATAATTGTACATGTAAACCAGGACATAATCCTCTGATCCCTAACAGTGACTTAAAGTGCACCTGACCCCTAAATTTTTTTTTCACTTAAAAAAAATGTTCCTGCTTTGGTGAGTATTTCCTCGAAAAAATTGTAGGATTTGGTTAAATCCTAACTTTTTTATGCCCTGTTGAAGTCGAGATATGAATGGACCACGACCGCGTAAATGGGCATCTGGGCAGAGTAGACTTGTGACGTCACTTCGAGAAGACGCTCAAGGAATTCTCAGCCAGTGGTTGACCTGCGAAAGCCTTTCTAGCACTAGATTCATTCTGCGGCATATTTGCGACCAATATCGATCTAACCTTCCAAACATAACCTGTGAACTGTGCAAAATGGCGCGAAATACAGATTGTTGGGTTCTCAAAGTGACGTCACATTAGTCGCCAGACTCTTGATCCTTGAAACGCTGTCGTGAGTCAAAATGGCGGTGATTTTAATGCGATTTTCCATACTTCACCGGGGCACAAAAATTTAAGGATTTGACCAAATCCAAAAATGTTTTTGGAAGGGATACTCACCAAAGCATAAAGATTTTTTTAACACGAAAAAGAAATTTAGGAGTTAGGTGCACTTTAAGCATCTACACATAGAATGTAATTTTCCCCTTACAAGACCACCCTGAATCAAACATCAAGGTAATGAGAATTAAGGAAATGATCACCAACTAAAGATTTTCTTGATTTTTCGACAAATCCTCTTCGTCAGTAGAAAAAGAAATATCTACAGAAGAGAATGAAGAATCTAGATGTTGTCAGTCAGTTGCTTAAAGTGTTAAGCAAATAAAATGATCAAAACACACGTAGAGCCTCACCTCCGACGCCCAGAATGAATCGCTGGCATTTGTCTTCTACATTTTGGGAGCAGTTCGAAGGAAGACAACAATAATAATATCCATGATCAGTATAATCCACTCCAGACACGATCAGAATCGATGGGCCAAATGTGTTTTGATGAATCTTGTAGTGTCCACCTGATCCATCTGACAGGAAACACAGTCAAGGTAAAGTGAGACAAATTCATTTCCTCTAGAACAGATAATTTCTTAGTCTCCCTCGCAGCCGTTTTTTTCGGATGTCACGCAACGCTCACCCAAAAGAACGGCTGCTGACAACCGAACTACATTCCTTTCTCCGAATTGGCCAATCACAGCTCGGGTTCCATTTTCAGGAACCTTTTCGCATCAGACTCACCTTTTGAGACTCGTCCAATCAGATATCGTTTTCTATCGCGATCCTCGTGTGGAAAACACAAGACAAATGGCGGTGCTTGAAGCAGCTTTTCGCAAAGCGTCGTCAAAGTTCCAAATTCTCGAGCTTAAAGCTCACCAGAAGCTTGCAATTAAAAGAGTTTTAGTCGAGAAAGAGGATGTTTTTGCTAAGTTGCCCACAGGATCCGGGAAATCGTTAATAATTATATCAAGCACTCCCGCTCGTATTTGAACATGTTACCGATGAAAGTGGTCATATTATTGTTATTGTCGTTGCGTTGTACCAATGTGCGGAAACACTCGATAATTCGGGCCGATTTCCTGTACCGGTGATAAGAAGCCAGGAACATAACTAATCGGGTTCGCTCCAGCTAGCAGCGGACTGGCAAATGAAGAAGTACAAGTAGTGTAGGAGACGTTGGCCGACCTAAATTGCAGTGTTCTCGAAGCTTCGCCCGGCTTAATGACGGAAAGCACGTGCTTTTTTCCTCCTGATCTCCATCTGTAGGTCGAAGCAAGCGTTTAGCCCTTAGCCTAGATTGAAAGGCGTCTTGTATTTCCTTTTGATTATTGATGTAATTTACTGTCTCTTATATACTCTGACTTTTGTAATCTGTAGTAACCTCTTGAAATAGTGCGAATAAAGAGTTTCAGCTCAGTTTTTAGCTTCTTCTGCTTTCTCAGTTGCTCGCTGAAACTTTAACAACCGCTCAAACAATCTAGCGTCCGTCTCGTTGGCGTAGCAGTTGACGTCTATGGTAAGCGTAGATTTTATAATTTCAACGAAATTGTGAGAAGTTTTCCCAAAAATATATACTCTATCTTTACCAGGGTACAACGATGAACATGTGAAACATTTCGAGCTCTCATCGACAAATTTCGCCAGTGTTTCTCCCAACATCCACATTTTCGCGTGAAACCTTACGTCATACAGATTTTCTGGTATGTGATTGGTCTGTTCAATAGACCGCGACCAAACCGCAAGGACAATGAGAAAGGAATGTAGTTCGGTTGTTAGCAGCCGTACTTTTGGGGGAGCGTTGCGTGACATCCAAAAACAAACGGCTGCGAGGGAGACTAATAATTTTTCTGACTGTTTCTGTTTTATCACAAAAAATAAATAAAGATAATAAATAACTTATACTGGCAGATGATGACGAACCCACAAAGATTGCGTTGAATTGTTTTAATAGGAGCCCTTGATGAAATGAGCATCTTTAAACCTTACTTATGTAAACCTGAACACTGTCTTCATTCTGCTTCTTCACCTTCCATTCTACCTCCAGAGGAAATCCTTTTGGAGCGCACTCAAACGACACAGTGCTTCCTTTAGAAGCCTTCTCAGTCCTCAATGTCTTCCTTTGGCTTGGAAACCAAGGTGCAACTAGAATAAATCAATGACCAGGTAACACTTGAATTGTCCAAGTAAGGGGTGCAATCTTGGATTAACAACAAGACATACACGTACATTTACCCTGGTTTACAAAGAAAAAATGGTAGATAGAGATCGAAATACCGTCTATGTACAGTACATGTAATGTAAAAATTGGGCCATTGAAAGTTCATCAGGAAACTGCTAAGTAGCCTTAAAATTATCTGATCTCTAAGGCTGAATGAACCTTCCCAGGTATGCTGTACCAAGGAAAATGTCTCAGCTTACCAAATGCTTTCCCTTCTACTCCCGGAAGTGACTGCAATGTAACCTCTCCATACAAATTTAAAACTCAGTCTATTTAGCAAACAACTGAAACAAGATGTTTTTTCTCTTCTTGTGACAAGCGTTAATGAAAAAATATCCTGGGATTACTAGGTTCATACAAAGCAATTTATCAGTTTAAAGGTGGTAGCTATGATGTAATTATAACAAATTCTCTAAAATAGCTATCGCCTCCCGGTTAGCTCAATTGGTTAGAGCGGCGGATTGCGTTGTGTGGGAAGTCGAGGGTTCGAGCCCCGGCCGGATCAATACTTATGGTCTTAAAATAAGTAAGGAGAGTTTGCAACCTTTCTATAATCAAAAAATGGAAAGATATTCTACTCTTCTTGGATAAGGACGAATAAACCGTAGGCCCCGTCTTCTGCAGGGTTAGGGGTAGGAGACGTAATTTCCCACGCACGAGATCTCTGTGTGGTGGATGTCCTCTGCTGGGTGGGATGGGTGGGTGTTGGCCCTGAAAAACCCCTATGGGGAGTGGTCAATTAACCATGTATGTATGTATGTATGTATGTATGTATGTATGTATGTAGGTATGTATGATGAGAGACTTAGTCATTTCTAATCAGATAATCAGATCCGGGTGCAGGTATTTCTGGAAATATAAAACGGTGTTTTCATCTTGGGTACTTTACTTTCTGTTTAATAATGGTATGGCTTTTAAAAGTCAGGGTATTACAGAATTGATTGAATGCTTATCAGCCCATGCAGATTCATAGTGCCCATACAGAATGTACAATGCAGCTCTTTTACCCCTATAACCAAGACAGAATTTTGTTTTTATAATATCAATACAATATCACACAGACAAGTCATGAGAAGAAAGAAAAATATCAATTAGGGGATTGTTAGTTGATCCAATAGTAAATTGACCGAAGTAACAGCAGAAAAATTGAATGGCAGACAGTAACAAGAATTACAAATGAGATCTTGCAAGTGAAAGGGTTCAATTATGCAGACTTTTAAAAATGTGGCCCAGGTTTCTTCAGTTTGTTGATTTCTTGTACCACACATAATGTACAATTAATGTACCACCACAGTTAAACCTTTAATATACTGCTACGAGTGACCAAGACAGAATTTCTCTTTACAATATCAATACAAAATCAAGCAGACAAGTGATGAGAATAAACAAAAATGTCAATTAGGGATCATTGGTCAATCCAATACCAATTCAATCGCCCGAATTTAATTCGTACGCATGATATGGCAGACAGTACTTATGAGATATTTCGAGGGAAAGGGTTAAACTCTTCTTAAAGAGCTTCTTAAAAAAAAAATATGTACTCCTTTGTTAAGGGCAAACAGTGTCTCTTTCCATTTAAGATGACTGCGTCATCCAACACCTCACATGTAGGCTTGTTAACCTTACTGGAATCTGGTCGCAGAGCGTTGACGCTTGTATGGATTTGTGGCGTACTTGTTAAGGAGGGCGGGGTTACCTCTGGGAAGGCAATGTAGCCGACTTCTCGGGCTGTTTCTCTGCCTAGAATGAGATACCCTCGAGCGTCAGTCACTTGACAAGTCGCCATCTGTGGTCGTTGTCTATCACCAGTATGAATCGCTATGGTACAAGCCCCCAGGTTCGCCACAGGGGATTCACCGTACCCGAATATTTGTATAGAGGTAGGGGTAAGACTCTTGTCTCCAAATAAGGATTTGTGTAGATACAATGGCATTACGTTGCATCCTGCGCCTGTGTCGATCTCGCATTCAACCTCATATATGGGTCCTCCACTTGCAGTACTTAACCAAAGAGGCTTGATGTGCTTGCTTGAAGTATCATTAATACTCTTCACATGAAAAGTCTGAATATGGTGAAACATTGTGTGTTGGCTGTCCTGTAGTACGTGTGGACCGAACATCATGTGGTAGTCCTGAGGAGAATCACGAATTGAAACGTTATTGGCACTGGCTTCTGTCTGCGGTGCTTGTAAACCATGTACTTGAACCTGCCTAGGTTCACCAGTTGTACTTTGTTTACCAGTTTTGCTCTTGCAGCACTTTTCGTAGTGTCCTTTCTTTCCACACTTGCGTCAAATAACATCCTTGGGTGAGCAGGCTTTGCTCCACAACAGAAACAACTCTGCCTTTTTGTCTCACCATGCTCTTTATCTTTAGACGTCTTGTCTCTATTTGACCACTCCGTTGATTTCCCGCCTTTTTGATACTTTGCTTGAACTTTGTGAATCTGTGTCGATTGTTGTATTGCAGTTGTTGCTGCGGTTGCTGTACTGAGAGTCTGCATAATTGATCTTTGACAATCGCTGTTGTATAGGAGAGTCGCAATTTCGATCACTCGTTCGGCGGTAAGGGAGTCCTGGTCTTCTTCCAAACACTTTTGATAAACTTTTGGATTCTTTAGACCAAGGAGAATAGCGTTCCTGAGAGCCATGTCCTTTGCGTCTTCTGGCCATCCGCATGCATCAGTGACTTGCCTGCACTTTTCGATGTACTCTGGTAATTCCAAATCACCTTGAGTGAGCACTTTGTACTGTGTAGCCGCGACTAGTTTGCTCCCTCTAGGTTTGCATTGTTCCTCCACCTTTCTGAGATGTATCTCCCATTTCTTGCGATCATCGGCTGGAATTGTTGCCTTGTCCAAAATATTTTGTCCGCGTTCACCCGACCACTGATAAATGCATAGACAAACAAACTCTGGGTCTGCCTTGGTCATTACAAGACCTCTGCATAAAATCGATACCTTCTTTTTCCATTCTAGGAAACGTTCGTGAAGTTTTCCGTCGTTTGTCCAATCCAAGATTGGTCCTTTCGCGAGAACTTCCATGGTGAACTTGAGGCCTGTGAACACAAAATATTCGCTCGAACTCTGCGATCGTCAATTATCGATGAACTTGTTCGTCTTCCAGAAGGTAGACTAGACTTTTACTCCTGACACCATGTTTCCTCATGTGGTATTTTTTTGTCTCCGGCATGAAGAAATATATTCGCACAAGACAGCCTTTCCTAGAAATGAGAATTAAATTTTATTTTCTGCGTCCTAACCGCTTTCTTGATGCTTAAATACAGAATATTCACACTCGCTATGAATAATAATTTTTAGCGCAATTTATAGCTAATTGCATATGAATAAAAGAGTGGTGTGTACTGGGAATAGAGTCCTAAAGTGTGACGTCACGATGCCATGACAGCATTTTTTTCTGGTCTAAACAGTTTAAACTCATACTTCAAACATGGCGTCTTTATCGATATGCTCACTCGTTTCTTTCTTTTCTGGAGAGCAGAAATCGCTTGATCGCGGAGAAAACCACTTCAAATTCGACCATGTCCAAAGCTTTATTTATTCCAGGGGAGTTATTAAAGGTGAAGTCCAAGCAAGCATGAAAAATAAGGACTACAAAGTCAAAGTAAGTTGCCAATTTGGGATCACAACACGTATGTTCAATTCGAAGAACTCCCAATCCCGATTTCACCTCCAATTTAATGTTTATATTGCGGAATATATATTGCAACTTACGTGTCTGTTTCGAATTATCTTTTTATCAGATTTATCTCGATGAAAACCTTGAAATAAAAAACACAGAATGCGAGTGTCCTCGCGGCGAGTTCAAGTGCAGTCACACGGCAGCCATATTTATTTATGGCATCCATAACCTTAGCAGGACGGACCTGGAATGCCAATGGAAACGAAAGCGAAAGGCAGAAAGCGTACAGTCTGCAAGCCAGATGTTTCCAGCGCCACCGAAGAAGAAGGATTACAGCCCTTTGGCGCGCGATCCTAGCCGAGAAGATCGGATGTGGCTGTACAGCGAACTAAAGCGCTATGGCAAATTTACAGGGACCTGCTGGATCTTGAGTCCCGAACCACAACCTGCTACCCCTCTCTCGATCAAGACGATTGAGGATATCATTTACTCAGAAGGTTTCCTTATGGCATCTACGAAGGAAAAACAATTAGAGTACTTGATTGAGAATGCCAAAGTAGAGGAGAGAACCATAAATGTTGTGAGCACCCTCACGGCTGGCCAGCGAAACAGCCCTGCATGGCACCAAGCTCGTAGAGGCCGCCTGACTGCTAGTAATTTTGGCTCCGTCCTCCAGGCAAAAAGAGTTACACCGTCTCTTATCAAGCGACTACTTGGGGAATACAACTTGAGTGGAGTTAAAGCAATTGCATGGGGACAGGACAATGAGACTGAGGCCCTGAAGTCCTTCACCAACATCACAAACTTTACACCTGTACAGACCGGCCTTTGGCTACACGAGTCGGGAGTTCTGGGTGCTTCCCCTGATGGACTTGTGGGAGACGACTCGGTGATTGAGTGTAAGTGCCCCTACACACATCGAAATGCGACAATCAAGGAAGCTTGTGGGCACAAAGACTTTTACTTGGAGGAGAAGGAAGGGAATTATACGCTGTCTACCACAAATTCTGCTACTTTGTTGTATGGACCACAAAGGATAGTGTTGTTATCAAGATTGAATGAGATGAATCTTGGGAGCACAATATTACTATCTTGAGTGATTTTTACTTTCATCAACTATTCCCAAAGATTACCGAGGGAGAACTTTGAAAAGTGGTGCACAGATGCTGGACATAATCAAAGTGGGGGGGAGGGGGGGAGTGGGAGCTAATGTAAATAGGCAGTAGCTAAAGTTAAAAGGTATTTTTTTAAATTTCATACATTAATTTCTTAATATAACATTACATATTCTACACTCAGATAGAGACACAAGATGAAGAACCCACATTTTTCCATTTAGCATAGTAACTTAATAATAAATTACATTCTTCCTGAAAGCAAGCTTAAACATTTTTTTTTTTTGCAACCAATGGCTACTGGTAGCTGGTAACACTTATCCTGGTTACTCAACAGGGCCCAGGTGCATAAAACCTATGCCACACTCAAGTAGGCTTGGATAGCAATGCAAAGGGAAGGGGAGGGAGCCAAAACAAAATCCATGCAGCACAGGTTATTTTTTCTGACTACCTCTCACCATCCCTTAAAGCTAATTTAAGTGTGGCTTTAGTTTTATACACCTGGACTCAGGCTCCCAGCTTCACAGACACAAAAGTAAAACCTTTCAGCCAGCAGGACTTTCACACTTGGAACTACTGGACGAAAGAATTCCATACTGGTCACATGCCCCTGACCTGGATTTAGTTGAAATAACAATTTAAGAATGTCACTGGATTTCATTATAATCTATTTTCACAGAACACATAGTAGTTTGTATTAATGAACATAAAGGAGATGAATATCAGAAAAATGTAAAACTGACCACATCATATTTTTGACCAAAGCTATGTCAATACCATTTGATCTGTTACAGTAGGGCTTCTAGTAATACAAAAATAATATTAAAAACTCATTGTACTATAATTTAGTTGAAAAAAAGTTCTATTCAGTCAAATTCAAAGTCTTCGCAGCCATCCTTGATCAATGGATACTGCAAATTAACAAGAGCTGAGCACAGTTGGCATAGCTTGTCAGCATGGCACCTCAAAAATGCTGGGATGAAGCCAAGGATGCGAAAACTCTTAAGTCTTGCATTTGCACGCTCTACGTGGATGCGACATCGAGCTATTGATTTTGTCGCCCTTGCCTCACTCTCTGTAAACTTTCCATTGTTGAGAAATGGTGGTATGTTCACTGAAACACCTCTTGGAACTACATCGCTGATGAGAAAACCTTTGTCTGCCAGAACAAGATCACCAGCACTCAAATGTTTACAAAACCCAGACTCTTTCACCATGACCTTGTCACTGACTGAGCCAGGAAAAAGATCACTAACATAGGTTATAACTCCATTTGGGGCAACCCCTATAATGACTTTGAAAGAGTTCATTCCCCTGTAGCTGGAATTTGTAGCATTCTGCTGGGACATGAGCTTAGGTGCAGCAATTTCAATGTCTGTACAATCAATCACAATGCGGCAACTGCTGTACTCAGTGAAAGAGGATGGCAAACACATCTTGTTCTTTTCTCTAGATGGCACGGTTGTCATGATGTCTTTGAACAGGAGAGAATACAAAACATGGACAAAAGTTAGTACTATGTTAGCAACAGTTGCAACACTGCATGAAAACAACTGGGCTAAATGTAGATTGGTATAATTTTGTTTCAGTTTCATCAGAGTGATAAATATCTGGTCCTCAAGTGTGATCCCCTCAACCTTCCATCCAGCATAATAGTTTATTTCACACCCTTGAATCTTGAAACATATCCCACAACAATATCAAGAACATCCTTAGTGGGTAGACCTGTCTCCATCCGTATCACCTCAGGGCTCAAGCTCTTAGCAGAGTAGTGTGCACTATAGTAACTTGACATTTCCTTGTGTTTAGCAAGTTCTGTTGAAGTCATATCAAGCTCTATTGACAGCAGAGCTTCTTTGGAACTTGTCTTTTCCTCTTGTGAGCATTCAGTGGAACATGGTTCAGAGTTCTCTTTAATCTCTTCAAGCACAGATGCTACAGTTGGTAATTTCGTGGGCTCGGCAGACACTTTCCGTTTTTTCTTGGGGCTAGGTGTACTGGGAGGTGTTGGTCCTGTACCTGGCAGCAAGTCCAAACTATCAAACAGCTTGTGCCTGTTTCTGTCACTGATGGTTGGCATATTTTTTTTTTGCCCATCTTTAAAGTGACAACTGCAAAGTCGCGAATGTTTGTGGGCTTTCTATCTCCTCTCCTATAACAGAGAAAGACAGAAGCAGTTACTATACTTGCGCTTAAAAAACCCAAAGTTTAGTTGGTCACATGCTTAACCTTGTAGTCTAAGACGTGAATGCGAAGCGAGTATTTCTCTGAGCTTGTTACTTAATACTAGTTAGTGTAAAAGCTTTGATACTCACAACTATCATATAGTTTTTTAGTAACTAAATAATCTTAGATCAAGACTGAAGACAAGGAAAGGCAAAGCCGCGAGAAAACAAATAAGACAAGAAAGAGAAACAGCTAATCGTGAATCAGTTTGAGATAAAAAAAAAACAGCTATTTCTAATCGATGGTACAGCATCGAAATATATATTTTTCGAAAAATACTCACCTTACAAATGATATCCACTTATCATAGAGTGTTTTATGTTTTTTCTGGTCTGGAAACGAAAAGAATCGGCAGCAGTGGCTTTCAGATGTGTGATTGCAATCTGGATGAAAACACTGGCCCATCGCAAACTTCGTCTCCGTTGCGTTTTGACTCGAATTATTGCTCACCAGGTGCTTTTGTCCGCTTATTATACTCTTCAATAGTAAGGCCAAAGGTTATCTTGATTCTCTTTATCTTATTTCTATTATTGGAGGATAAATTGCGCTATTATAGCTCTTGAAGTGCTCGAGGTCAACGACAATGTGTCACGCTAGGGACGCCATATTGGTTTGTTTAGACCACAGAATTCCGGTGCTATGGAAACGTGACGTAAGCACTTTAGGACTCTATAACGATAAAACAATTATGGACTAATTGCAATATGCAATGGCATATTGCAACAATAACTTTTACAATTATAATGTTTACGCCGTGAGTCTGGTCGACAACGTAAAAAGGTAAAGCTTAGAGAGAATACCGTAAACTTAGCTTTGAAATTCTGCAAATCTTTGGGAGGAATAACTACAGAATACAGGGCCATTGATGTCCACCTTGTCGGCATTCTTTGAAGAACGAGGCAGAAAACAAAAGGATGCATTGTGATTCAATTGGATGTAAATACAGGGCAGTGGTCTAAGCAGCGTCCGCTGGCCCTTGGCGCCTTACTTTTGCTCTTGGGCGACTCGGGCATCTTAGTTTTTCATAACAAGCATATTCTGGCCGCCCTGGATTTCACAGTTTCAGAGCACTGGGCTCCCTTAAATTTTTCTTGGAGCACAGCCTTGAAATAAGTGGCTCTGTCTTTTGGGTAGTTCTTATGCTCAATTATATATTTTGCCAAAGCCGAACTGAAGTTGCACACGATATGAAATTTTTGGGTTCTGTCCTTGTGTACCGGTTCACAAGAGCCAATACAAAAGACCAAACAATACACAATAGCTAACCGATAACTCCCAAACAAAGAAAGAACAATGGTAATTCCCTTGTGAACCGGTACACCAGGACAAAACCAATTTTTGTTTTTCGCGGGTGGCGAGTCCGTGGCAAGTAAGTTTTGTTTTTAAAAGAGCTAAGGCTAAGAATGAGACGGTTTTGAAAAGCTGAAGCGGTGATCCGAGGACGATGTATTATCAGGGTTATAAATTAAAGTGGTGGCTTGAACCGTATAAATCGGCATGTCAACGGCATTTCGGTCAGACCGTCGAGAAGACAAATCATGGGCACTCGTGTAAGTGGCACAGCCATCCTTAATCCCCAATCGTTATTACCGAATTTGTATAAAGCTGGCCAAAAACGTTCTACGTATAAACCTGGGACACACTGCTGTAACGTGTAGGATTCAAGCCCCCCAAACTACGAAAACTGGCCTCAACAAGAGTAAGAATAAACCGAGGTATGTTTTAAATACAAAATGTCCATTTTAACTGACAATAAATTAAGTTTTCTCTTTCCACCTTTGTTATTGTTTTTCTGAGCAGCAATGATCTACTTTCCCAACTAGCATTTGTTTCCCATCACAATTATGGATAATTTATAGCATGTCTTCTTTTTATGCTACTTTTCCCCCTCTACTTATTTCATTTTATTTCTTTCTTTTTGCTTTTTCTTTTCTTTCTTTACTAACCTACTGCCACCTGCAACATAAAATGTACTGAGCTAACAGATTACCCCTAGTTTATTCTGTTCCCTGATTCACTAAATAACATTGCCATTCTGGTACTAGTGGAAAACAAATTTTTACATGTAAATTAGTATGTGTAATCAAATGGCGACGAGTGAAATTAGGAAATAATATCCCTTGCGTCTTGTCAAAATTCTGATAATTTCCCGAGCCTTTAGGCGAGGGAAATTATCAGAATTTTGACAAAACGCAAGGGAAATTATTTCCAATTTCACGAGAAAACCATTTGATTACCTTTTAATATCGTGGGTGACAAATTACGTTCACAACCGTAACTGTTTTTACTGGTTTATTCTATCGAAAACCGAGAGCATGAAGAAGAATATAGTTTTCGTTTAAGGCATACATTATTGTTAAATGAGATACAATGAAATATATGAAGTTCATATATTTTGTACTGCGGTATTAGATACAAATGATGCACAATCTTCCCAGTAGACAGCGCCATTTAAGCAATAGCGAAAATCAGACCTAAAAGAAGATAAAAATAAAAAAAATTCAGGCTTGTACGGGATTCGAACCACTGACCTCTGCAATACTAGTGCAGCGCTCTACCAATTGAGCTAACAAGCCAACTGGGAGCAAGCCGTTAAGTTGATTCGTAATAAACCATATGTATCTAATACCGCAGTACAAAATATATGAACTTCATATACTTCATTGTATCTCATTTATCACTTTCACGGGTTTATCACGAATCAACTTAACGGCCTGCTCCCAGTTGGCTTGTTAGCTCAATTGGTAGAGCGCTGCACTAGTATCGCAGAGGTCAGTGATTCGAATCCCGTACAGGCCTGACTTTTTTTCAGGTCTGATTTTCGCTATTGCTTAAATAGCGCTATCTACTGCGAGGATCGTGCATCATATGTATTATTGTTAAAGTTCGTAGTTTTCTCAGTTTCTTCACAAAAAATACTTTCGAACTCTTCGTGCCTATTAATAATTTTCGGCCGCTTCTTTTAATTTCGTAACTTCTTCAAGAGTCACCGTCTTAAATCTCCACGCCATCTTGGCTCTGATCGAGATACAAGAGATGTTATCATGGCAATTTTGTCATTTCAAATATGAAATTACAAATTAATGCTGAAATTTCGCGCCAAAATGAAGGAGTAATTTGTGACCTATGATATTAATTGATTTAAATGAATGAAACATTGTACTGTCTTTTCTTGTATTGCAACAGCCTTAAATGAATCAAATGTCTTCTAAACTTGATTTCTTACATCCAGAAACTGTCTGAGTTATGGAACAAACTGAACTCTTGCTGGGAGTCCGTGGAGGTGATAATATAGTGATAGCAAAGAACACATTAACTATGATGATTAATCTCCCAATTCAGAAATGCCAGGGGAAAATTATCAGAAGTATTTCAAGACAAACCTCTATGTCAATTTCCAGTCAACACTAGGTCATGGGGAGTAACCAAACGCTTGTAATTAGCCTGTGTACAGGTAGCTGTGCCCATCCAGTCAAATAAAAATCAGGGAATGGATATTCCGTCCCAAACATGAACAAAAACAGCACCCCACAGATGTCCTTTTCTCAAGATATTACAAGGGAGGGAGCAGTTGTATGCCGGCTAATTTCAGTCACTAAGCAATTCTCAGCTAGTTTCAGCAATATGCATACCGTATTTACTCGAATAAGCGCCGCGGCGCTTATTTAATTTTTCGTGCCACAAGTGCGGCGCTTATTTCAAAATTTGTACCAGACAAATTTACTTTTTCTAGATTTTTATTAAACGGTACACTTTCCATCTGTCAATTTTCCTATGGGCTCATGCTAAACTGATAGTAAATCTAGAATTACGAGAGAATTTCATGCGGTGAATAAACCCCGAGCGTTTCATGATAACGAGAGCGAAAATATCAGAGGTGAGAGCGAACTCCTGCATCGGGTGTGCGGCGCTTATTCGAGGGCGGCGCTTATTAACTTCTTTTGTCCCAGATACGGCGCTTATTCGAGGGCGGCGCTTAATTGAGGGCGGCGCTTATTTGAGTAAATACGGTATATTAAAAACCCATTCAAAGAATCAAATCTAAGAAGAAAATGAGAAGTATCATGGATATTTTCCAACATAAAAACCAAGCAAAAAACCGATAGTTTTATCAAACAACAACAAACATATGAAACATATGTATGAAATGCGGTTATGAAACGTATATATGCACGATCCTTCGCAGTAAAGCACTATTTGAGCAATAGTGAAAATCAGACCTGAAAAAAACTGCGAAGGATCGTGCATATATACGTTTCACGACCGCAGTTCATACATATGTTTCATATGTTTGTTGTTGTTTGATTTATCATCTACGGGTTTATGTCGAATTAATTTGATGGCCTGCTCCCAGTTGGCTTGTTAGCTCAATTGGTAGAGCGCTGCACTAGTATCGCAGAGGTCAGTGGTTCGAATCCCGTACAGGCCTGAAATTTTTTTCAGGTCTGATTTTCACTATTGCTCAAATAGTGCTTTACTGCGAAGGATCGTGCATATATAAGTTTTATCAAACTTACTTGATTAACACATCAAAACACTTGGTAACCTAAAGTTGATGACCACTGACCACTGTGAAGCCACCAAAATGAAAGAATGCTCTGAACAAATTGCTCCAGTCTTTGCAGGCTTTTCAATTTCTCTTTGAGTCGGGGTAAGCTACCCTATGAGTGGAAAACTGCGGATATTACACCTCTTCACAAGAAAGACTGAAAAGAACCCGCCGAAGACTATCGGCCCATATAACTCCTTACTATTACCAGCAAAGTCTTGGGACGTTGTGTGGGCACCCGTTTTTATGATCATGTGAAACCCTTAATCAACCATTTACAACACGGGTTTATGAAGAACTGCTCGTGTGTCACCCAGCTACTGTCGGTGTTGCATGCCATTGGCGAAGCTCTGGACAAGAACATTCAGTCAGACTTAATCTATCTGGATTTCGCCAAAGCGTTCGACTCCGTAGATCACTTAATCCTCCTGGCCAAGTTGAAGGCGCACGGTGTTTCGGGACCACTTTTTGCATGGTTTACGGACTACTTAACTGGTCGCGCCCAAAGGGTGCTTGTGGCAGGTGCAACATCAAAGTGGGCGCCTTTTACTTCCGGCGTCCCATAAGGGAGTCTGCTAGGGCCACTACTTTTCACAATCTTTATTAATGATCTACCGGATGAAGTCATAGGCGGGGTCAGGGCAGCGTTGTACGCTGACGACAACAAGCTGTACAAAAGCATCACCACTATGTGTGACTGGCAGTCTCTGCAAACTACTCTAGGCAACCTAAAAAACTGGTGAAAGCGTAATCACATTAAATTTAACACCTCTAAATGTAAATCACTTACTGTCACCCGTAAAAATCCCCCCCTCCTCCTGGTTCACGAGTACACGCTGGACAGTGCTCAACTTGAGCGCGTCTCCACCGAAAGAGATCTGGGTGTTCACATCACAAGTTCGCTCTCTTGGAAACCCCACATCCACGCTAGTACTGCGAAAGCCAACAAGCTCCTTGGGCTATTAAAGCGAACATACCCCCTAATAACCGACGTGACTGTTCGGCACACGCTATACCTGTCGTTGGTCAAGTCTTAGCTGTGCTACGCCACGCAAGTCTGGTCGCCCGCTCAAGTCACCCTAAAGGCCCAAGTCGAGCGAGTACAACGCCCCGCCACCCGTTGGATTTTACAAACTAGGGTGGGAGAGGTCTCTTACAAGGACAGATTAATCAAGCTTGACCTACTCCCTTTATCCTATGATAGAGAACTGAAAGACTTGTTATTTTTTTTTTACAAATGTCTATACAGTTATATTGACGCCGGTTAACGTACAGTGTTTTGTTGAATTTATCTCCCACGGCCGTACCAGACTTTGTAATTCTTTCAACCTAAAAACACCTATTTGTAGAAGCAGTACTTTTTCAGGCCTCATACTTTAATCGCATTGTTAAACTCTGGATCGTGACTAGCTCCGTCTTACCATCCACCAGCCTTGACAACCCAGGTTCGTACCAGAAATCTGTCCGCAATGTAATGCTAGACCGCCTAAAAACTATATATGACATTGATTGGCCCTGCACGTGGACACTAGCCAGTACGTGCTCGTGCCACTAAGTTGAAATTATTGATTTATTCGGAATTTTTGTAATTTCTTATTTTATAGTGCTTTTTAATTCATAATGGGCGGCGCCTCGCATGAGACTTTACGTCCTGTTCGCGCCTTCTCTTTTGGGTGCAGTTCTATCTCAGTTTCTCTTTCGTTTTCTATTTGTTATTGTATTATTGTACTTTTGCCTTACTCAAATATTTATCTGATATTCCCAATAAAGTCGTTTAAAAAAAAAACGTATTTCCGTGGCATCATTCTTCACGTGCGTGATCGATTCCTCGTAAAAATGAAGTGATGTATCTCATCTAACAGCTGACTTAATCTAATCAATTTGATCCTAAACATTTTTAACGAATAGGTTTGTAGGACAAGGCATTTTTCAGTGGAGTTCATATTACAGTGCCACAGCTGAATCTGTCTCTAGGAGACTAATAGTATATGGATGATACTGCGAAAAAGCGGTAAGCAATCCCCTGAGACTGCGACATTAACCCCAGCGTTCAGAAAGAAACACTTGGGGAATGCGGCTTTTATGGACTGTGGTCATAAACCTCAACGCACCACAGACGTATCTGTCATTTAAAGAAAAACATATTCCAGTCAACATTTCTGAGCTCTCCGGTTCAGTTTTTCATGTTGGCTAAATGCAACTCGCGTGCTCTTTAGTATTTAGAGTGTTAAAGGAGGGTCTGGATGGGGGGGTACGAATTTAATTTAATAATAAGTTCTTATATAGCGCATTAAAATTGAACTCTATGCGTTTTACAATTACAATTAACAAAATTTCAATAAAAATCCGATACATGCAATTCTCGCTACTATCTAAACTAATGAATTATTACGCGTTATTTGACAACGTACGATATCAAAAATCTGGTGGCTTAATTTTTGAAAAGAGACGTTTTCAATAAGCGTTTAAAGGAGTCAACAGATTCGGCGTTTCTTATGCATTCAGGTAGTTGATTCCACAAATACGGTGCAGCGTTGGAGAATGCTCTTTGCCCATACGTTTTAGTTCGAATTGTTGGGACCTCAAGTAGATTCATCTTTGATGAACGGAGGTTTCGTGCTGGAATATATCGACTAAGAAGTTCAAAAAGATAGGTTGGAGCCATGTCATTTAGTGCTTTGTATGTTATCAACAGTATCTTGAATTGAGTTCGTTTTGTGACCGGGAGCCAATGAATTTTCATAAGTATAGGTGTTATACTGTCTCTTGATTTAGCACCACTAACAAGCGGGCAGCTGTGTTTTGGATCCGTTGGAATTTTTCGATGTCACAAATCGGTAAACCGTACAATAGGCCATTACAGTAATCAAGTCTCGATAAGATGAAGGCGTGTATCAATCTTTCATTTTGCTGCGTCGAGAGGTATTTACGAACGCGACCAATATTTCTGATTGCTAGAGACGACGATTTACAGATGGAATTTAAATGCGAGCGTAAGTTCATCACAGAATCAAGCATGACACCCAGGTCTCGGATAGTATTAGATAAATTAATGTCAGTTGTTAGTTAAAATTTCGACCATTTATCAGTTGTCAGTTAAATTTTCGGCCATTTGTCCATTGTCAGTTAAATGACTGTTAATGATTAACTTGGCAAGTTAATTATTACTTTCCGACCCTAGAATTTTGACTGCAAAGCGCATATAGCGTAAACTCGAAAATTTAGTCGAAAACTGATACAATAAGAACTGCTTTTTCTTAGTTCTGGAATGAAACAAGATCTTTCAAATGACTTTCAGTCACTGTTTAAGTCCGATACGACTCTTCTGAACACAAACATAAACAGCGCATATTAACGCACATATAAGCGAACCGCGTAAACTTGAAAATTACGTCGAAAACTGATACAATAAGAACTGCATTTTCTCAGTTCTGGAATGAAATAAGATCTTTCAAATGACTTTAAGTCATTGTTTCATCAGTTACAACTCTTCTGAACACAAACTTCTGTTTTTCCGTGCGCAACATTCCTTTGCAACCACTTAACGGGTCAAAATGTTGGAAAGAAGATCATCAGAAAGAAAACAAACAAACAAACTTGTGAAAAGTCTTCTAGCCCAATATATTTGATTTATGTTTTGTTTTACAAAGCTTCGATTTCGGTTGGCTCCGATGAAATGATCAGAAGGAACTTTCTTTTGTCTACTTTTCAACTAGGTTATTAGAGAAAGCGTGCCTTAGAAATCCAGGCGAAAATAAGCGCGAACTGGCCGCCCAGATCTAGAAACCGTAATTGGAGTAATATCTTCATCCTCTTGGTGAGAAAAGTCATTTTCTGAGTCCGTGTCATATTTGTCTGCGTGTGTTTTCACCTCAGCAACTGCCACTTTAACGATACAGTCGTCAACAAATGTGATATCTGTCACTTTCTATCCTTTTGAAGTAGCATGAACAGTTCCTTTGTCGTTACTGAACCATACTGACTGATCTCCCGAATTAAAATCGTTACCTAGTCCCGCCAACAAGTCCACTTTGGTGGAATCTTGTTGCTTCGTGTAGACGGCCGGTGGAAAAGCCCCTGCCCTGTCCTTGGTAGTTTTCTCCCGAACTGTCCTTTGCCTCAAGGGACGATACTTCTCCACAAATTCTTTCATAGCATTTTCAATTTCGGGGTCGATCTCTACTGAAGGTAGAGGTCGCATAAAGTTAACATTTGCAAACTCCATGCTGCTCTGAGGGACAGGATAGCAGGATTTTTCATGAGTACAATACTTTGCTGCCCATTTCGTTACTCTCTTCACCGACTCCTTGGTAACTAGTCCAAAGTCTTGGGAACACTGTTGTGCGGTGAAGGTCTCGTGCTTCAAATGTGAAGCTGCAAGTAGGTTCTCCACAACTGTTGTGAGTAATGTGCTCAATTCCAATATCTTGCAGATAGTCGTTGTTAATTGAAGCTATGCTGTTGTGCAGGCGGCGCATTCCTTCTTCGAGAAGTTTAAGTGAGGCTTGAGTTTTATGAGACACACGGTACCTTCGGGGCCGTTGGTTGCTATGGTTTCCTTTATACTGTGCCCTTGTTTCACCTCAGAAACGGTTTTGTAATGTTGTCATTTACATGTGATACTCTGTCTACGGCATTTTGAAGAGACAATTGTGCTTTCTCTACGCTTTGGGCTCCGATACCAAAACTGTCATAGAGACTTCACAGTACCACTGAGTCCCGACGCTAGTCTAATGCAACCTGTAACCACATCCGATATGAATAGAGTCTTCTCCATAGAACACATGCCATGAACTTGCGTAAAAGAATACGTTTCATTCGTTCCTTCACTTGCTCCTTCCTGACCAGAGCCCATCAACGTTTTAACGTTTTTCTCAGAAGGACTGAAGAACTTCACCTTTCGATCCCCCGAGTCAGTGAACGCTAGTCCGTCTTCAAATTCACAAAGTCTTTTGATTTCTCTTCAAGACTCCGAGTTGATCTTTAGAAGTTGGTCAACTTCAAAGCTTGAAAGGTTGCAAACGTAAGGGCCACCCTCTAGACCGACTGCTGCAAAGTAAGCTCTTTGTTTGAGAACTTCCATAGATATGATATTGAAAATGCCAGTCGGGTAGGTCACGAGTCTGACTCCGGTACGAGCAATGCCAACTCCATTGTAGTGTAACGTCACTTGTATAATTTCTCTCTGGGCATCGTCTGCACACAACAGAATGTTTTCACTTGCAGCACAGGTTGAAGTTGGCTTTTCTAAAGAAGGGCGAACCTGGACAAGATTCGAGTTTCCGAATTCATCACTTAAGATATCAAGGAGGTGATAAGAACAAAATGGTATATCTCTGCGATTTTTACTCTAAAGCCATAAGGTGTGTAAGAAGTGTTGCACAATGTAATTCGAGCCAGCTAAGAACCTCTCTAAAATCACAGGAAACCAGAATATGCCCAGCAGACAAACATCATGAAACAGGACAATTCAGTCGCATCACTGCGACTATATAAGATTTAACTTTTCACAGTCACTTTAGCTATGTCATTATAATCTACATAAAACATAATCTACATGAATGCAAGAAAGAGAAAATTCTGACGGCGCTTATAAGTCGGCATCTAATGGGCCTTTAACAATAAAGTGCAGGCTATGAACTGATACATTTATACCACTGACACCAAATACCAAACCACCCCAATATATACTGTTTAATCCGCTTCCTTTTCCAGCCAGCATGGTCGGAAGCTCCAAATTGCATTGCTCGTCCGTAGTTAACGCAAAATTATCGCTCTTGCCGCCTGATTTCGCAGCCATGTGATAAATTTTCACATCGGAATCTCCGAGGCCATATTTACCAGACAACTCCTTTAGACCGAGGAACGAAGGAAGGTGCTTTTTCAGCGCCAATACTGTTTTAACATCTTTGATAGGAATGCGGCTTCTGTGACGCACAAATGCCATTTCCGACTCAATTCGTTAAAAGCTTACAACAGCTCTTAAAGTAACAGTATTCACGGCCTTCGTGTAAGATGACGATCGAATTGGGTATCAAAGATCATATAACTGATATGTGACACATGACCTTGATGTGGATGGCACATGCGGTAATTATTCACGAAATAGGACACTCTGGCGTACTCCTACTTTCATTGAACAAAATAAATCAAATGTCCTTATTTTACATCCAGTTTTTAGGATATTTAGGGCGATCCGGGCTTTTGTCAGTTGTCAGTAAAAGCACATCACAAATGTCAGTTGTCAGTTAGTTTTTCAGCGATTTTTCAGTTGTCAGTGAAAATTTTGGCCATTTGTCAGTTGTCAGTTAACCCCATCCAGATCCTCTTAAAGGCGTTTC